>NC_048598.1:169929833-170192398 GCF_003668045.3 Cricetulus griseus | reverse complement strand
GAAAATGAATAACACCCAATTGCACCATTCCTGGGTTGAGGAAGAAATAAAAAAACAAATTAAAGACTTCCTAGATTCTAATGAAAATGCAGACACAACATACCCAAACTTATGGGACACTCTGAAAGCAGTCCTAAGAGGGAAGTTCATAGCACTAAGTGCCCACATGAAGAAACTGGAGGAAAGTCACATTAGAGAATGGACAGAACAACTGAAAGCTTTAGAGCAAAAAGAAGCAAACACACCAAGGAGGAGTAGACACCAGGAAATAATCAACCTGAGAGCCGAAATCAACAAAGTAGAAACTAGGAAAACAGTACAAAGAATCAATGATACAAAGAGTTGGTTCTTTGAGAATATCAATAAGATAGACAAAGCTCTAGCCAAACTAACCAAAAGGCAGAGAGAGAGCATGCTAATTAACAAAATCAGAAATGAAAAGGGGGATATAACAATGGACATTGAGGAAATCCAGAGAATCTTCAGGTCATATTTGAAAACCTGTACTCCACAAAATTGGAAAATCTAAAGGAAATGGACAGCTTCCTGGATAAATATCACTTACCAAAATTAAATCAAGATCAGATAAACAATTTAAATCGACCTATAACCCCCTAGTGAAATAGAAGCAGTCATCAAAAGCCTCCCAACCAAAAAAAGCCCAGGGCCAGATGGCTTCACTGCAGAATTCTACCAGAAATTCAAACAAGAGCTAATTCCAGTACTCCTCAAATGGTTCTGCACAATAGAAGCAGATGGGATATTGCCAAACTCTTTCTACGAGGCTACAGTCACTTTGATACCCAAGCCACACAAAGATATGACTAAGAAAGAGAACTACAGACCAATATCCCTCATGAACATTGATGCTAAAATACTTGATAAAATATTGGTGAACTGAATCCAAGAACATATCAGAAAAATCATCCACTATGATCAAGTTGGCTTCATCCCAGGGATGCAAGGATGGTTCAACATATAAAAATCCATCAATGTAATCCTTCATCCCAGGGATGCAAGGATGGTTCAACATATAAAAATCCATCAATGTAATCCACCATATAAGCAGACTGAGGAAAAAAATCACATGATCATCTCATTAGGCTGAAAAAGCCTTTGACAAAACCTAACATCCCTTCATGATAAAGATCTTGGAGAGAACAGGAATAACAGGAACATATCTAAAAATGATAAACCCAATATACACCAAACCAATAGCCAACATCAAATTAAATGGAGAGAAACTCAAAGCGTTTCCTCTAAAATCAGGAACAAGACAAGGCTGTCCACTCTCTCCATATCTCTTCAATATTGTACTTCAAGTTCTGGCTAGAGCAATAAGACAAGAAAAGGGGATCAAAGGGATACAAATTGGAAAGGAAGGAGTCAAACTTTCACTATTTGCAGACAACAAGATAGTCTTCATTAGTGACCCGAAAAACTCTACCAGGGAACTCCTACAACTGATAAACACCTTCAGTAAGGTAGCAGGATACAAAATTAACTCAAAAAATTCAGTAGCCCTACTATATACAGATGATAAATCCAATGAGAAAGAAATCAGGGAAACATCACCTTTCACAATATCCACAAGCAACATAAAATATCTTGGGGTAACACTAACCAAAAAAGTGAAAGACCTGTACAATAAGAACTTTGAGACTTTAAAGAAATAAATTAAAGAAGATACCAGAAAATGGAAAGATCTCCCATGCTCTTGGATAGGTAGAATTAACATAGTAAAAATGGAAATCCTGCCAAAAGCAATCTACAGATTCAATACAATCCCCATCAAAATCCCAACACAGTTTTTCACAGACATTGAAAGAACAATACTCAACTTTATATGGAAAAATAAAAAACCCAGGATAGCCAAAACAACTCTTTACAATAAAGAATCTTCTGGAGGCATCACCATCCCTGACTTAAAGCTCTACTATAGTATAGAGCCATAGTTCTGAAAACAGCTTGATACTGGCACAGAAATAGACAGATAGACCAATGGAATCGAATTGAAAACCCTGATATTAACCCACGTACCTACGAACACCTTATTTTTGACAAAAGTGCTAAAACTATACAATGGAAAAAAGATAGCATCTTCAACAAATGGTGCTGATACAATTGGATTCGGACATGCAGAAAATTGCAGATTGATCCATACCTGTCACCATGCACAAAACTTAAGTGCAAATGGATCAAGGATCTCACTATAAATACAGCCACGCTGAATCTTCTAGAAGAGAAAGTGGGAATTACCCTTGAACAAATTGGCACAGGAGACTGCTTCCTGAACTTACACCAGTAGCACAGACATTGAGGTCTGCAATTAATAAATAGGACATCCTGAAACGGAGAAGCTTCTGCAAGGCAAAGGAAACAGTCAGTAGGACAAAACAACCACCCACAGAATGGGAAAAGATCTTCACCGATCCCACATCTGACAGAGGACTGATTTCCAAAATATATAAGGAGCTCAATAAGTTAGCTACCAAAACACCAAACAATGAAATTAAAAAGTGGGGTGCAGAACTAAATAGAGAATTCTCAACAGAGGAATCTGAAATGGCTGAAAAACACTTAAGAAAGTGCTCAAAATCCTTGGCCATCAGAGAAATGCAAATCAAAACAACTCTGAGATACCATCTTACACCTGTCAGAATGGCTAAAATCAAAAACACCAATGACAATCTATGCTGGAGAGGATGTGGAGAAAAAGGAACACTCCTCCATTGCTGGTGGGAGTGCGAACTTGTAAGACCACTCTGGAAATCAGTGGGAATCAGTGAAAAAAATGGGAATCAGTCTACCTCAATATCCAGCCATTCCTCTCTTGGGTATATACCCAAATAGTGCATGTTTAGACAACAAGGACATGTGTTCAATCATGTTCATAGCAGCATTGTTTGTAATAGCCAGAACCTGGAAGCAACCTAGATGCCCCTCAACTGAAGAATGGATTGAGAAAATGTGGTACATTTATACAATGGAGTACTACTCAGCAGAAAAAAGCAATGGAATCTTGAAATTCGCAGGCAAATGGATGGAACTAGAAGAAACCATCCTGAGTGAGGTAACCCAGTCACAAAAAGACAAACATGGTATGTACTCACTCATATATGAATTTTAGACACAGAGCAAAGGATTACCAGCCTATAATCCTCTTCACCAAAGAAACTAGGAATCATGAAGGACTCTAAGTGATAAATGGTTCCCAGGATAGGAAGTGGCATGAACTCCTGAGCTAATTGGGAACATGAGGGTATGGGAGAGGGAGCTGCTACAATAAGAGCAAGAGAAGAGGAGTAGAGGAGAGGAAATGGAGGGGCAGAAATATTGAGTTGGGTGAAGAATAGAGGAGAGAGAGCAGGATTAGAGATACCATATCAGAGGGAGCCACTATAGGTCCGAGAAGAGATCTGGAACCAGGGAGATCTCCAGACATCTACAAGGATGACGCAATCTGACAATCCAGGCAATGGTGGAGAGGATAATCTAAAAGCCCTTCCCCTAAAATGAGATTGATGACTTCTCTTTATGTCATCCTAGAGCCCTCATCCAGTGGCTGATGGAAGCAGAGACAGACATCCACAAATATACACTGAGCTGAAATAGGGAATTTAGTTGAAGAGAGGGAGGAATGAAGAGCGAAGGGGTCTGTACCAGGTTGGAGAAACCCACAGGAACAGTTGGCCTGAACAAGGGAGAGCACATCGACCCCAGATGCTGTCGGGGAGGCCAGTACAAGACTGATCCAAACCCCTGAACATGGATGTCAATAAGGAGGCCTCTGCACTCCTGGGACCCTCTGGTGCTGGATTAGTATTTTTCCCTGGTGCAAGAAGGGACTTTGAGAGCCCATCCCACGTGAAGGGTTACACTCTGGCCCTGGACACATGGGGAAGGGCCCAGGACCAGCACAGGAAGATTTGGTGGACTTTGCAGAGCCCCTGTTGAGGGCCTTACCCTGCCTGGGGAGTGGTGGGTGGATGGTGTGGGTGGTAGGTTGGGGGTGGGGGAGGAGGAATGGGGGTGAGGGGAGGGAGAAGGGACTTACATGTGAAACAAGCTTGTTCCCTAACTAGAACTAATAAATAAATTATATAAAAAAGACACAGGCTAACAGAGTAGATATGAAGACAGAATCTGTCCTTCTGCTGCATACAAGAAACACACCTCAAATTCAAAGACAGACATTACCTCAGAGTAAAGGGTTGGGAGAAGATTTTCCAGCCAAATGGGCCTTAGAAACAAGCTTGTGTAACTATTCTAATATTAAACAAACTAGACTTCAAACTAAAATTAAACAAAAGAGATGAAGAAGGCCACAGAAAAAAATCCATCAAGATGAAATCTCAATTCTGAACATAATTCCCAAACACAAAGGCATCCACATTCATAAAAGAAACATTACTGAAACTCAATCACACATAAACCCCACAGCCATTGAATGTTCTGGTCAGTGAAGAGATATTTTTATTTAGCAAAACTATGAGGAAGCATCTCATTTTATCTTGCGTCTCCGTCTTAACTTAAAGCTGTTGCCATCACTACAAAATGATGCAAGGAGGGAAGAAAATCAGATCAGCTCCTCTATTGTTATTGTTATTGAAATGTCTCAGATTGTTTACTCTTAAATGAGAACATAAAAGTTATGTTTCCAATACAAATTATTTTGAAATATATTTCACAGCTTTGCAGTCCTAAGCAGAAACTGCACATATTATTTGGGGGAAATGAAAATATGTAAAGTTAATGGATAGTTAATAACTATCCTGACAAATAGTATGTTTTTCAACAACCTGGCTAATATTACTAACAACTTAGGCTTATGTGTATGGAGAAAAATGTTTGTACACTACAGTAATGCTTCTGTTGAAATGGAGATGGTTCTGGGCTCACCCCTTAGAAGTGTATAAGGTTAAAATGGCCCCAGGTTGCTGTACTGTGTGTGAGTACTTGCTCTGCCTTTCCTTTCTCTTAGCTTTCGTTGTTGACAATGCCCTTCATTGGCACGATAGAAAAGTATAGTCTAGCTGGGGAACATGATGGACAAGCATGTGCTAGATGCAAGATAAGATGGAGAACCATGGGCTAGCTGCAAGATATGATGGAGAAGCAAGGGCAGGCTATGGAACAGGGATGCTTTCTCACAGGCAGCACTAACTGGACTCAGTAGGTTACAAAAATAAAAAACATTAATATGTAGGTGTGTCCTGGGGGTATCAGGAGTACTGGGAATGGAGAATTGGGGGTGGATATGATCAAGATGCATTGTATAGCTCCATGAAATATCAAGGGATAAATGAAACCATGCTGCAAGAAATTCTACGTGGGGGCCAGTATAGGAGCTGGAGACAACTCAAGAGCTTTTGACATCCATATCAGCCCTGGCCCACTCTGCCTCCCCTAGGTCTATAGAAAGATGTGGAACTCCTTTTCAGCTTTGGTTTTCATGCACAGAAAGACTAACTAGACTGTGCTAAGCACAGTGTCAGCAGGCCTCACTTGGGAGGAGCAGGGACACCTCGTTGTCAGTGGTGGCCAGTTTCTAACAGCTCCAACCCACCTCATAGTTGCCATTTAGAACCACTGACAAAAGGCTTATTTTTTAAGTTGCCATGTTCAAAAACTTGAGAAAAATAAATACAGTCTCATAAAATACATGTTATATATGTGTGTAGTATATCAGGAAATACCTAAATGCATGAAGAAAAAGTCAAGTCATTCTTAATCTCAATCATTCATTGAAAGCCACTAATGTGCAACAACCACTTATATCTATATTTTCCTTTGGTTTTGAATCACATACTGTCCTATTTTGAGACTACTTCCTCATGGTTTGTGTATGTGATAATAAGACATCAAATGAATGTACACTTTCCCAAATAAATGTTAAAGTGTTTTTAACCTGAGCATATGTATTCAGGCTTCTTCCATCGCAGATACTATTTTCATTTTCTTGATTCCTTCATTTTTGGCTTTGTTCTTTTATTTTCCCATATCAGTAAGGCCCATGTTCTTCACTCATGAACCAACTTTTTCCTTTCACTAGGAAATTTCAGTCTTACATTGGCCCTGCCTATGATGTTGACATTCAGCAATTTAAGCTGAAATGGTAGCCAGTACTTTTACTGAAGAATGGTCTCCTGTGTCATTCTAACAATTGACACTCCTCTGACAACCATACCTTCTGTGTTAGCCAGTGTTCCAAAACTATGGTAAAATACCCAAGACAAGAAATTTATGCAGAAAAAGGGTTGTTGTGGTTCACTGTTTTGGAGCTGTAGTCCAAGATCAGGGAGAACCATCCCTTTGGATCTCTGATGGGAGGTGGAGAGAACATAGCATACAAAAACTGCTCACTTTGTGGCCAGCAAGAAACTGAGGAAGCAGCCAGGGCTCCACAGTCCCTGAAAAGGACTCCTGGAATGGCCTCCCATTATGGCTCAGTTTCTAAAAGTCCCACCACCTCCTAACAACACCCCAGTGACCCAGGATCAACACATCAGCCTGTGGAACATATTCAGTGTCACAGCCATAGTGCCTACCTACCTCATGCCCAGTGTCACTACTCTAGCAGGCCCCCTTAGGCAATACCCCATTGGAATCCAAAATCATTCACATCCAATAAATATCACTGAGACATAACTCCAGTTTCCCAAGAATTGGAGACTTACAAGGAGTTCCTTGGATGATGTTTCTAGCTCCATTAATGATTCATCTATTTAACAGTTATATTTTGAGTGTTCATTTTATCAGCTATCTCCTTATGCTTAAATGAATCTGCAACTTAATCTATGATTACCTACAATGCATCCATCAAATATCATGTTCTGCTTCCCAATAATATGTTTCTCTGCTGACACACTAAGCTGGATCAAGCCAAATTGAAAGAGCATAAGAATAAGTTTATTTGAGTGAAGCAACTTCTGGGGAGGTTCTCCAGACCAAGGGATAGAGGCAGGAGAAGCCACACCAACAAAGGAAAGCAGGGAGATTTTATAGGTCATAGGCAAGGTATGATATGATGTGTCCACCACAAGCTGGGTTTGTGCCCAAGTATGGTCAATAGCAAACAATTTAGATGGGGACTTGGGAGGCTAGCAACTTCAGAGGAGGAAGACGCACTAGCCCCCAAGACTGCTGAACTAGGGATTTGTTTTTTTGGCACTCAGGAAGTCATCTGCCACCCTTGAGACCTCATTGTAGTTGGAAGCTTTTATACATTCCACCCAGTCCCCCTGGACTGGTTTCTTTCCCACTGGATCCCCACAGCCACTTATGAAATAATCACCCAGAGGCTAATATACTAAGTATAATTGTTTGGCATATATTGACCAGCTCTCACAATTAAATTAACCCATTTCTATTAATCTATATATTGTCATGAGAACGTGGCCTACTGGTAATACTCTGGCATGTTACTCCTTCTGTGGCTACATGGCATCTCCCTGACTCTGCCATCCTTCTCTCTGCATCTTTGCTTGGAATTCCTGCCTACCTATAGTTTGCCTGTCCATTGGCCAAAACAGCTTTATTCTTCAACCAATAAAGCAACTCATATTTGCATACAGAAAGACATCCACATCACCTCATGAATCTGTTCCTGGAGGAAGCAGAGAAAGCAAGTTGCTAGGAGAAAAAAATAGACATGTTATTACCTCCAGCCCTTTCCATGGGAAGAGTGAGTATTGCCAGAAAGAATGGAACAAAGATGTGCCCTGATTGTATTGGCAAAGTTCTTCAGACAATTTGTGGAGTGGCTTGATATTATTTTCCATCAGACCAGATTCACCAATACAATAGCAGCACTCTTTCCCCAGGAACATGCAGGCATCTGCAAAACAGCCAGAACAGATTTACACCTTGGTGTCATGGCAAAGACTATGGCTTTGGGTTAAAAGGCATGAACATGTTCCCAATGTCTAGAGAGGCTTGCTTTAGCCTGATGAAACACACCTTCATATCTATGCTTAGAAGACAACCAAAGGCAATTTAAAATCTTGAGCTTGTGACTGAATAGCAAACAGTCAGTGCTCTACCAGTTTATAGAGCTCATTGTCAATGATAAAACTTGGAGCCTCTGAAATTCAAGTGTAATAATAGCATAGAAGAGGGACAGAATTCTGAAACATCTTTATACATCTTAAGTCATTTACTTATACCTTTACAACTTGCATTTATACATCTTAAATAATTTTCTGTGTTCGCTTAATGGAAAGTTACAACTAAAACCTTTATCCTTAGTAAAGGAAGCAAATGAAGCCTGTGAGCAAGGCAAACCTGTCTGTATTTTTTAGCATGAAACTTAACTAATGAACTAACTAATGAGTTACCAAGGAGAATGTAGCTTTGGGGTAGGGGAGAAATGTTAAACTGGAGAAACTTTTAAACCAAGATGGCAGTGAAGTCACATGACCTCCCTCTTCCCAGAAAATCTAGAGGCAAATTCTGAGCCCAGGCAGCTAGTTGCAATAGTAACAGCTGAGCTATCACCAATACACATGGAACATAGTAAACTCATGCATCCAATAGCTGCCAGAAGTAAACATGCAGTGGCCACATACATTTATATATTTAACTGAACCTGATGTCATTTTGTGTGGCTTCCATGTCTACAAGCAAACATACAAGCAGATTCATCCATATATACAAAACTTTTCTAACAAGACAAACAAAACTTTCCATGGGAAACAGACTTTGTTACAAACTATATATATTTTAAACAATGCCAGATGAGCAATTTACAAATCCTGAGATGTGGAGTAACATGCAAAGAAACCATAGGAATAAAAGGTTTTTAGGAGTGAGGAAGTAGAGCCTTAGATGTTAGGGACTGTGGAAATGTGGAAGAGCAAGTTTAGGTATAAAGTATTTGGGGACAATTGGTTTGTAGCAGTAGCAGTTAACAATTTATGAGAATTTGGCCATTGATTTGTATTGAGGCTAAGCTGACAAAATAAGATCTGAGTCCATGGAGGATGTAAAAGAGGGTATTGAAGCAGAACATTGAAGCCTGGCTGCAAGGCAAGAGAAAACCAGGAGGGAGAAAAAAAAAGGGAGGTTTTCATGTGGATCAATAGGCCAAACAGGCAGAGCCATGTGGAATACAGTGGCCTACAGCTTAAGCTTCAGATCTTCCAGGCTTCTGGGAGAAGGGAGAGCGCAGGAGAGGAGATGTCTACCTAAGTACAACAGGCTATAGGAGCCAGACAAGCAAGCAATTGTCCAACTGGGTAACACAGGGCAGAGGGAAGCAGCAGCTAAAGAACTAGACTCTAGAATTTGTAATCAAATTTATAGACAAATTATATACATACCTTATTGAGACTTAGATCAGTAGATGCTGTAAAGTAGAACAGGTGTGTGTTGAGCACAAAGCAGGTGGCCTTTCTAGCTCTGACTCCCAAGTTGTAACAAATGTAAGGATGGTACATTTATTTAGTTTAGGGTAGGAGAGAAGACAGAAGCAAACAAAGAGAGAGGATCTATTGTGGGTGGAAAGGGTGGGTAGGATCCCAGCACAGTCAGACCAAATGCCAGGAAAGCCTAGTTAGTAAAAAAAAGGAAAGTCTGTACCAGTTGGTGGGCCCTGCTAAAGTATGCTACTCAGAGAATACACCAGGAACAACAGAGTGAATGCAAGAGTTTATTGGGGAATGGAAAGAATGAAAGAGCAAAAAGCTGTCTCAAAGTGGAGACATGAGAGAGGCAGGTAGACAGACAAACAAAGCAGGGAGGAGACAACAGGAAGAAGACAGGTGGTGAGTGCCAGTGACTGAGGCAGCCCAGTTGGGATTCAGGACTCAAGGTCAGTCCCTGGGTGAACAGGCTCCTGGAGTCACCACAACATTGGCCAACAAAATTTACAGAGAGAGGGGTGGGAGTTCAGAGATCAAAAAACCCGAATAAGGGAGCTCAAACCATTTGTTTTTATCAGGTGTGAGACAGCCACAATTCGGATAAATTTTGTAGCAGATAGCTTAGCATATTTCCAAGGCTGTGCTGGAGAGCCAAGACTAGGGCAAGACATCTACTGCAATAGTGCAGTGAGGATGGGGACAGCCTTTGGGTAGGAAGTCTCTTCTGTAAAGGTTCCCCAGAACAAAGATTATCTCTGTTCAGGAAATGGGTTAGGTTTGCTTTGGTGAGGTCATGGCTTGGCAGAAAATCCTGAGGGTCTTGACCTGGAAGAGGTAACTGGTAATTCTGTATGTGGTGGTATGGAAATGGATGACTTAGCCCACATCAAAAGTTGGTCACATCTGGTAGAGAGGAAGATGAATGGAGAGTAGTAGCCTACCACATGGCCAGCCTTTCCACCTGGTGGGAAGGTTCAGTTCCACCCAGGTTTCCACCACCAAGATAATAGGTTTTCTGTACCTCCATAGTAGGTTTCTCTACCAACTCAGTAAGCCAGATCAAGCCAAATTGGAAAAGTAAAGAACAGATTATTTTGAAGAAAGCAGCTTCTAGGTGAGTCCTCTAGCCCCCAGGGACTGAAGAGGGAGAAGAGGCAAGAGAAGCCACATGTCGAGACTAAAGCAGGGAGCTTAAATGCCCTGTAGGCAAGGGGTGATGATGTGTCTTCCACAAACTGAGTTTGTGCCCAAGTGTGGTACACTTTAGGTGCGGACTTGGGCCACTGGCAACTTCAAAGGAGGAGCAGCCACAGCTGCCAAGAATGTTGAACTGGGATTTTTGAAGCCTTTTCTTTGTTGGAGATTTTATGAGAGGATGTGATGGGGATGTCCTTCTGTATGCTGTGGATATATGTTTCTCTTACTGGCTGATAAATAAAGCTGTTTCAGCCAATGGACAGGCAGGATGTAGCTAGGCAGGAAGTATAGGCAGGGCTACCTGACTAGGAGAAAGCTGGGAAGAGGAACATAGAGAGTAAGTGGCAAGGGAGATGCCAGGCAGCTGCGAGGAAGATAGGGTATTGAGCATTCTCCGGTAAGCCAAGACTACTTGGAAATACATAGATAAATATAAATGGGTTAATGATTAAGAGAGATATATCCAATAATAAGCTTGAGACATCTGCCCAGCTATCTCACTTCCTGTCTGTCTGTACAGATCTCCAGACCTCTATGGTTAGGTAGTGGCAAGCTCCATTCTCCAACCCTCAGACAGGCTTCATTTGTACAAGCAAGATATCAACACAAACAGAATCCCCAGAGACCTCGGGGCAACCCCAAACCATCCAGCACAGCATCTGCCACCATCTGAGCCTTGGCCCTGCCACTACTGGGACAGGTGAGTGCCTGGTCTTATCCTGTCCCTTTAACTGGGAACATCCCACCTCTATTCCACTCACTGAAACCTCAGAGACCTGAGGGCAGCTCCAAACCATCTAGCATCACATCTGCCACAATTGGAGACATGACTCTGCTCCCACTGGGAGAGGAAGATCAACCACCTAAAACACAGACTCCACCTACACCAATTGGAGCAAAATAGACCCCCTGAATCAAAGGTTCCCCCCTGCACCAACTGGAGGAAGAGATGGGTGGATGATAGTATAAGAACAACTCAACAGCATAAAGAGTAAAATGACACCACCAGAGACTAGGTGTTTTACACCAGCAAGACCTGAACAACCCAACTCAGATGAAGCAGAAGAAAATGACCTTAAAAGTAACTTTAGGAAGATGATAGAAGCCCTTAAAGAGGAAATGAGAAACTCTCTTAAAGAAATGAAGGAAAAGACAAACCAAAACATGAAAGAAATCAACAAAATCTCTTAAAGAAAGCAAGGAAAGCCAAGAAAAAATAAAAAGGTGAAGAAAACAGTTCAAACAGTTCAAGATCTGAAAACTGAAATCGACACAATAAAGAAAACACAAACTGAGGGAATGCTAGAAATAGAAAATCTGTGACAAAGATCAGGAACTACGGGTGCAAGCATAACCAACAGAATACAAGAGATGGAAGAGAGAATCTCAGGAGTTGAAGACACACTAGAGTAAATAGATTCATCGACTTAAAAAATGTTAAGTCCAACAAATACTTAACACAAAATATCCAGGAAATATGAGACTCTCTGAAAAGACCAAACTTAAGAATAATAGGTATAGAAGGAGGTGAAGAAACCCAACTCAAAGGTGCAGAAAAAAATTCAACAAAATCATAGAAGAAAACTTTTCCAGCCTAAAGGAGGGCACACCAACGAAAGTACAAGAAGCTTACAGAACACCAAATAGACTTGGCCAGAAGAAAGTTCCCTTGCCACATAATGATCAAAACACCAAACATGCAAAATAAAGAAAGAATATTAAGAGCTGCAAAGGAAAAAGGACCTATAAAGACAGACGTATCAGAAGGACATCTAGCTTCTCAATGAAAACTCTGAAAGTCAGAAGGTCCTGGATATGTTTTATAGACCCAAGGGTGCCACCACACACTACTATACCCAGCAAAGCTTTCAATCACTAGAGATGGAGAAAAGAAGATATTCTATGACAAAACCAGATTTAAACAATACATACCCACAAAACCATCCCTGCAGAAAGTACTGGAAGGAAAACCCCAACCCAAGGAAGTTATCTACACTCAAAAAAAAAACATATGCAATAGATAATTCCATATTACCAACCCCACAAAAGGGAAACATACACAAAGTGCCACCACCACCAAAAAAAATCCAAAAATAACAGGTATCAACAATCCATGGTCATTAATATATTTTAATATCAATGGTCTCAATTCACCTATGAAAAGACACAGGCTAACAGAATGGATATGAAGACAGAATCTACCCTTCTGCTGTATGCAAGAAACACACCACAACTTCAAAGACAGACATTACCTCAGAGAAAGGGTTGAGAAAAGGTTTTTCTAATAAAATGGTTTTAAGAAACAAGCTGGTATAGCTGTCCTAATGTCTACCAAATTAGACTTCAAACTAAAATTAATAAAAAGAGTTGAAGAAGGTTATTTCACATTAATCACAGGAAAAATCCATTAAGATGAAGTCTTAATTCTGAACATCTATGCCCCAAATACAAAGGCACCCACATTTGTAAAAGAAACTATTAAAACTTAAATCACACATAAAACCAACACACTTAACATAACAGAGAAGTAAAAGAACTAACAGAAGTTATGACTCAATTGGTTTTAACAGACATCTATAGAATATTCCATCCAAACACAAAAGAATATACCTTCTTCTCAGCACCACTTGGAACATTCTCTAAAAGCAACCACATACTCCTTTGTATCTTATCAAATCACCATGGTTTAATGTTAGAATTCAACAACAACACAAACTGCAGAAAGCATACAAACTCATGGAAATTGAACAATGCTCAATTGCATCACTCCTGGGTCAAGGAAGAAATAAAGAAAGGAATTAAAGACTTCCTAGAAGTCAATGAAAATGAATGCACAACATACCCAAACTTATGGGACACTTTGAAAGCAGTACTAAGAGAAAAGTTCATAGTACCAAGTGCCCACATAAAGAAACTGGAAAATAGTCACACTAGTGACTTAACAGCACACCTGGAAACTTTTCAGAACAAAATGAAGTAAGCTCACCCAGGAGGAGCAGACTCCACCAAATAATCAAATTGAGGCCTGAAATCAATAAAATAGAAACAAAGAAAACAATACAAAGAATCCATGAAACAAATATTTGGTTCTTCAAGAAAATCAACAAGATAGATAAACCTTTATCCAAACTAACCAAAAGGCAGAGAGAGAATATTCAAATTAACAAAATCATAAATAAAAGGAGGGACATAACAATGGATATGAAGGAAATCCAGAGAATAATTAGGTCATACTTTGAAAACCTGTACTCCACAAAATTGAACATTATAAATTGGAAAATTTAAAGGAAATAGACAATTTTCTGGATAGGTATCACATACCAAAATTAAATCAAGACCAGATAAGCAATAACACCCAATAAAATAGAAGCAGTCATCAAAAATCTCCCAAACAAAAACAGCCTAGTTCCAGATGACTTCAGTGCAGAAAACAACCATAAATTCAAAGAAGAGCTAATACCAATACTCCTTAAATTGTCCCACACAACAGAAGCAGAAGGGTCATCACCAAAATCTTTTTATGAGGTTACAATTACCTTGGTACCCAAACCACACAAAGATACAAATAAGAAAGAGGATTACAGACCAATCGTCCTCATGAACATTGATGCAAAAATCCTCAATAAAATACTGGCAAATAGAATCTAAGAACACATCAGAAAAATCTTCCACCATGATCAAGTAGGCTTCATCCCAGATGCAGGAATTGATCAACATATGAAAAATCTGTCAATCTTATCCATCATATAAACAACTGAAAAAAAAACATGATTGTCTCATTAGATGCTGAAAAAGCCTTCAACACCTCTTCATGATAAGGGTCTTGGAATTACCAGGGATAATAGGAACATACCTCAACATAATAAAGGCAATATACAGTAAACCAACAAGGCAACATCAAACTAATGGAGAAAAGCTCAATGTGGTTCCTCTAAAATCAGGAACAAGACAAGCCTTCCACTCTCTCCATATCGCTTCAATATTGTACTTGAAGTTCCAGCTAGAGCAATAAGACAACAAAAGGAGATCAAGGGGATACAAATTGGAAAGGAAGAAGTCAAACTTTCACTATTTGCAGATGATATGATAGTCTACATAAGTAACCCGAAAAACTCTACCAGAGAGCTCCTACAGCTGATAAACACCTTCAGCAAAGTGGTAGGATACAAGATTAACCCCAAAAAATCAGTAGCCCTCCTATATATACAAAGTAAATGGGCTGAGAGAGAAATCAGAGAAACATCACCCTTTACAATAGCCACAAACAACATAAAATATCTTATGGTAACTAACCAAACAAGTGAAAGTCCTGTATGAAAAGAACTTTGAGTCTTTAAAGAAAGAAATTAAATTAGTTTTCAGAAAATGGAAAGATCTCCCATGCTCTTGGATAGATACGATCAATGTAGTAAAAATGCTGAAAGCAGTCTACAGATCGAATGTAATCCCCATCAAAATCCCAGCATAATTCTTCACAGACCTTGAAAGAACAATACTCAACTTTATATGGATAAAACAAAAAACCCAGGATAGCCAAAACAACACTGTACAATTAAGCAACTTCTAGAGTCATCACCATCCCTGACTTTAAGCTCTACTATAGAGCTATAGTAATAAAAACAGCTCCTTATTAGCACAAAAACAGACAGGTAGACCAGTGAAATTGAATTGAAGACCCTGATATCAACCCACACACCTATGGACACCTGATTCTTGACAAAGAAGCTAAAATTATACAATGTAGAAAAGACAGCATCTTCAACAAATGGTGCTGGCATAACTGGTTGATGACATGCAGAAGACCGCAGATAGATTCATATATATCGCCATGCACAAGTCCAAATAGATCAAAGACCTTAACATAAATCCAGGCACACTGAACCTCTTAGAAGAGAAAGTGGGTAGCACCTTTGAATGAATTGTCATAGGAGAGACCACTTCCTGAACATAACACCAATAGCACAGACACTGAGATCAACAATTAACAAATCAGACTTCCTGAAACTGAGAAACTTCTGTAAGGCAAAGGACACAGTAAACAAGACAAAACAGCAGCCCACAGAATGGGAAAAGATCTTCAGCAACCCCACATCTGACAGAGGGCTGATCTCCAAAAATACAAAGAATTGAAGAAACTAGTCAGCACAACACCAAATAATCCAATTAAAAATTGGGGTACAGATCTAAATAGAAAACTCTCAATAGAGGAATCTCAAATGACCGAAAGACACTTAAAGAATTGCTCAGCATTCTTAGCCAGCAGGGAAATGCAAATAAAAACAACTCCGAGTTACCATCTTTCTCCTGTCAGAATGGGTAAAATAAAAAACACCAATGACAGTTTATGCTGGAGAGGATGTGGAGAAAGGGGAACACTCCTCCATTGCTGGTGGGAATGCAAACTCGTACAACCACTTTTGAAATCAGAATGGTGATTTCTCAGGAAAATGGGAATCAGTCTACCTCAAGATCCAGCAATTCCACTCTTAGGCATATACCCAAAGGATGCACATTCATACAACAAGTACATCTGTTCAACTATGTTCATAGCAGCATTATTTGTAATAACCAGAACCTGGAAGCAACCTAGATGCCCCTCAAACTAAGAATGGATAAAGAAAATGTACATTTGCACAATGGAGTAAAAAACAGTGGAATCTTGAAATTTGCAGGCAAATGGATGGAACTAGAAGAAACCATCCTGAGTGAGGTAACCCAAACACCGAATGACAACAATGGTAAGTACTCACTCATAACTGGATATTAGATATAGAATGAAGAATAATCAGCCAACAGTCCACAACACCAGAGAAGCTAGGAAACAAGTAGGACCCTAAGAGAGACATATATGGGCCCTCTGGAAGGGGAAATAGATAAGAACTCCTGAGCAAATTGGGAACATTGGGGAAGGGAGAGGGAGGTAGGAGAAAGAAGAGGAGAAGAGGAAGGAGAACATGAGAGATCAGGAAAGTCGAGTTGGGGGAAGAATAAAGAGAACAAGAAAAGAGATACCTTAATAGAGAGAGTCATTATTGGCTTAAGGAGAAACCTGGCACTAGGGAGATTCTCTGGAATCTACAAGGATGAGCCTAACTAAGCATTTAAGCAATAGTGGAGAGGCTACCTTAAATTCCCTTCCCCTATAATGAGATTGGTGACTACCTTAAATGCCATCATAGAGCCTTCATCTAGAAGCTGATGGAAGCAGAAGCAGAGATTCACAGCTAAGCACTGAGCCCAACTTCTGAAATCCAGTTGTAGAGAGGGAGGAGTGATGAGCAAAGGGGTCAAGAACATGCTGGGGAAACCCACAGAAACAGTTGACCTAAGCAGGTGGGAGCTCACAGACTCCAGAGTGACACCTGGGGAACCTAAATAGGACCAAATCAGGCCCCCCTGAATATGGGTGTCAGTTAGGGGCCTTGGGCAGTCTTTGGGGCTGCTGGCAGTGGAACCAGTATTTACCCCCAGTGCATGAATGTGCTTTTGGAGTCCATTACTTATAGAAGGATACTCTCTCATCCTAGATACAGGGGGAGGACCTCGATCCTGTCCCAAATGATGTGAGAGACTTGGATTATTCACCATGGGAGGCCTCACCCTCTCCTAGGAGTAGATGGGTGGGTGGGATGGGGGTTGGGGGGGGAATAAGAGGACAGGAGGGAGAGGGAACTGGCATTGGTATGTAAAGTAAGATTGTTTTTAATGTAAATTTAAAATGTAAAAAAAAAAGGTATCACCACAAGGGTGGGGTTGGAGAGAGAGAAATGGGGGCTTTCTAGATCAAGCAGGAGGGAGTTGGAGGCTCCAGCTAAACAGTGTCATTTAAATTCTTTTGCAACTGTTTAGACATAATAAGTAGAAATCATCAAAACCCTATGCATGCCCATTAAAAGAGAATAAAATGTAAGTCTCCCCTGAGAAGTCCATACCCACACTTGGGTTTCTTCCTTTGAATCCTTGTGCTTAAGATCTATGTTAAAAGAACATCTTCTAATAAACTCCACCTCTGCTCGATATTGACTGATCCCGAAATTCTTTTCTTTAGGGAAGCCAAGGATCTGGACTTACCTGAGTAGATTTCAATGAAAAGACCTCAATAGGCTGCTGGCAATAGGCAGGTCAGTTTCCTGCCCTGTTACCATTGATGGGACAATTTTCTCCCTAGACTTTTATGCCACCCACCCCTTTGACCTAACTCATTGTGCTAGCGACACGGGCCTTTCTCCTAGTTCTCAGCCAGGGAAGCACCTCCCCACCTTGGACTTTTGCACATGACCTCCCCATCCTCTACCTCATGAATGCCCCTGGACTAACAATGGTGGATCACCAGACAGCTCATATAAGTCCAAGGGTCTCCTCCCAGGATACTTAACCACAGTGCCCACCCGGACTGGTGTCTACCAAGCTTCCTTTCTCACATATACTTTCAGAACATGTTATACTTTTCCTTCTGAGAAGCTCAACTTGCAGTTTTTATATATGTTACATGACTGTGTCATTAATATAAATCTCTCTTGATGCTTCGACTTTGAATTCTTCTAACACGATTTCCTCCTGTCTGGGTCAGTGTCTGTACCCTGGTGGAGCGGTGAGAATGCTGTGGGAAGAGTGAATGAAGCGGTACTTCTACTCCCTTCTAACCATTTCTGCTTTTTGCTAGACACCAACATTCTAAACATACCCTGTATATTTGTTTTAAATATTATTTTCTCTCCACTCAGAACTTTTCTTTAAGTAACTTTTCACCTAAAACACCTGGTTCATGGTTTAGCTTGGGCTGTACTGCTTTCATAATATGGTTTTTATTTTTTCTTTTTTTTTAATGCATCTACGTTTTCTGGTGGGCTTCATCAGAAATGCAGATTCCTGGATCCTCTGCTAAGCTAAAGAATCTGCACACCTCTGGGTGAGGCCAAGAAATGTTTTGTTTGTTTGTTTAACAACTACATTACATCATTCCTGTAGACACTGGAGGTTTAGACCAGTACTTCAGTAATTCAAAATAGACCTCAAGATGTATTCTTGGCCCTAAAAAATATAGAAGATGTCTAGAATAAAAGATGTTTGTAAGTGAGAAGATAAGTATGTTCTGTAAAAAGATCACTTCTTTTTGCTGTAAATAAATAGGAAAGCAAGTGACACAACCAACTTATCTATAAATATTCATAGACTTGACCACAATGCTATCTGGGAATTCCAACATCACACATTGAAATGAAGATCCAGACTTACCTCCAATATACATTTGCATTTGAAAAGTTAAATTCATTCTCTTTTCTTCATTTGTAAGCTGCTAGCTTAAAAAGACAAATAGATTTGTTTTCCCACAGTCAGGAAGAGTGGGGGAGTCTCCTCACCCACATACCCTTAGTTTATTTTTGTTTTCTTCGAGGTCCTTTGTTGAAAAATGGCTCACATTTTGAACATTGTCCCTGGCTGAAGAGAGCACTGTTTCACACCTGATTATGAAATACAAGTAGCAGAGACTTCCTGATTGCATATGCAGAGAGAGAAATGAAGACAAATATTTGTTCCCTGCTGACAGGTATCGAGTTCTGCCCAGTGGGTCATGTGATTAAGGAACAAACTTCTGGGAGTAGAAAAGAGAAAAGGACCTAAACCCTTGGCAGGTTTGAGAGGATCTGAAGTGGGTCTTCTCCTCCATGGTGGTAGCCAGAATGGGTAGGAGAGTAGTAGCCAACTGGCATTCCACATCTCTTATTTTCGAGAACTATGCCGCTTATTTACTTATTGTTATGTTTCCCTCTGTATCCAAAGTAGAAAGCAAGGCATTGCTATATGGGTAAGTACGGTGATGGGTCAGGAATGGAGTCACTATTAAAATAATGGCCAGGTGAGTGTGGCGGCTCCTTATTAAGTGCTAGCTAGTGACTCACACCAGCTCAAAACATCTGATCACAACAGCATATATGGGTAAATTGAAAACATTTCATATAAACTGACAAGTGGCATAATACCAATTTCACACACACACACACACACACACACACACACACACACACACACACACACACACACACACACGCGCGCGCGCGCGCGTGCATACACATGCATACATAAACTGGAAATAGTTTATCTCTGAGTTGTGGATACTGTCCATATTTGTTTCTTCATTTTTTTCTGCTACATTTCCCAATTTTCTGAAAAACTGTCTGTTTCCACAAATACCTATATTCTAAGTTCCTTGTTAATTTTTATTAAGAATTAATTGCTCCGGAAGGAATGATTATAGGAGCCAGGGGTTTCAAGGGCATCACAAGGCAACCCACAGAAACAACTAATCTGGGCTCATAGGAGCTCACAGAGACTGACAAGTAAGAAGCCTGCACAGGACTTACCTAGGTCCTCTGCATGATGTTAAGGTTGTGTAGCTTGGTCTTCTTATAGGACTCCTAAAAGTGGGAGCAGAGACTCTTTGACTCTTTCTCTGGCTTTTGGGACCCTATCCCTCATAATAGGTTGCTTTGCCCAGCCTGATACAAGGCAAGGTGCTTAGTCTTACTGCAACTTGATATGTTATGTTTTGTTGGTATCTTTCCCCTTTCTGAATAGAAACAGAGGAGTGGTGAATTTGGTGTGGGGGAGGTAGAAAGGAGGTGGAGGAGGGACTAGGAGGATAGGAGAGAGAGGAAACTGCAGTTAGGATGTAAAATAATTTTTAAAAAAGAATTAATTGCTTAAGGGATACTATTTCTATTGTTTCTAAGATAAATAATGATGACCAGATAATTATATACAGAAACTTCTGGACTGTGAACTTTTCTCTTCATGTTCTTTCTGTGTTCTCAGTGGAGACACACAATATATCCAAGTCTCTGAACTTCCAAGGTTCCATCACATGTTTGGTCACTCCTGCTCCTCACCCCTGGATTGCCTTCAGGACTCTGTTTACTCACATAAAGTTGACTATTTTATCTATAAACAGAGAATAACATGAGTAATTTGTCTCTCTCAAACCAAACAAAACAGCATTTCCAAAATTTTAATAAAATAAAAGCATTGGCGAAGATTAGGAGCTAGTTGTGCTAGTAACAGTACACTGGAAGGCCAGGAAACCATGACCTTGCTACCTGGCCTGATGTAGGAGAAAAAGGCAACAGAGGCCCCTATAGTGCATTGGGTACCCCACTACAACAGTAAGCAACACCTCAAACAATCCAAAGCTATGCAGTTGACAAGCCCAGGAGTCATATCCACTCTCTGATATTCATGTCTCTACTTTCCTGGTTAGTCAGAGATGATACTAAGATTTAAAAACACATTGGTACTGGCTTTAAAAGTTGGACATTTCTCTTCTTGAGAATCTCATTCCCCAGAGTTTAGACTCTATACCCCAGGTTCCACACTTAATCTCAAAATTTTTCCAATCATTAGTTTTCTAGTCCTCATCTTTTCTCTAATGAGAGCTCTGTGGTACTGATACAAATGTAGTAAAACATCCATAATAGCGTATTTAATCACAAATAATGTCCTCTTGCCAAGACTTATGTTGTGTCCTGTCCTGTCACATCCTAGTCTCTAGAAGTATTACATGAGAGGACTTTGGAGTAGCCCATAGCACAATATTCAGGCTCTTTGTGTCTTGAACAATGAATTGCATGAGATATAGAGTTGTAGTAAGAAAAATACTTATTTATTAAAAGTGATACTAAAAGCAGAGAATATTCTCCATAGGCTGGGCATAGGCCCAAGTAAGCATAATCTTAAGCATACACCCCATCATACACACACAGGAGATGGTAAATAGAGGTTTTCCTTTGATAGGTTGTTTCAAGGACAGATTTACCACCACTGCAATTGTGTCCAATATTAGTTTAAATTAGCTTCTATCTTCTTCTATCTTAGTTAGGATTTGAATTGCTATGGTAACTCTTACAAAGGAAAACATTTAATTGGGATAAATTACAGTTTCAGAGGTTTAGTCCATTATCATCATGGAAAGACATGGTGGTATGCAGACAGACATGGTGCTGGAGAAGGAGCTGCGACTCTGTATCTTGAACTGTGTACCACACTAAGCATAGCTTGGGCAAAGGAGACTTCAAAGCCCACCCACACAGTGACACACTTCCTCCAATAAAACTGCACATACTCCAACATAGCTACACCTCCTAATAGTGCCACTCCCTATGATCTCATGGGGGCCAATTACATTCAAACTACCACATTCCTCCTTAAGCTTGCAACAATATCATAATAAAAAATGTACTTAGTTCAACTTCAAAAATCCCTGTAGTCTATCACAGTCTCAAAAATGTTTTAAGTCCAAAGTTCAAAGTCTCTTCTGAGATTAATGCAATCACTTAATTGTAATCATCTATAAAATCAAAATAAAAAAAACAGATCACATACTTCCAACATATAATGGCACAGGATATATATTGCCATTCCAAAACATACGGAAGGGAGCATACTGAGGAAATACTGGAGCAAAGCAAAACTGAAAACCACTGAGGCAAACTCCAGCTCTGCATCTCCATGTCTGATGTCAAAAGGATCTTCAGACTTCCAACGCTTAGCAGCTTTGTTGATGACAACATACTTTTTTTTCTCTTAGACTGGTTTTACTCTGTGTTAGCAGCTTTCCTTGGTATGTAGCCCATGACTCACTCTGATATCTCCAAAATCTTGGGGTCTCCAAGGCAATCCAGGCTTCAACTTCACAGTGTCACACAATGGCCTTTTTAGAACTCCATTCAAGGACGCCCCTGGTACACACCTGGGCTCAGTGGCTTTTCTTAGTCTTAGATGAAGATTCCATAACTCCTTTCTTCTATCCTCCACTCTAAAGCCAGAACAACAGGGCCAAAGCTGCCAAATGCTGCGGCTTTCTGTGGCTGGAACATGATTCCTTTGTTCGATTATATCATCACCAGCTTTTCTGTTTTCCATGGTTTTCTCTACTACCTAAGCTTGGCTGTCCTGAAATTCAACCTGTAGATAAAACTGGCCTCAAATTCAGAGATCTTCCAGCCTCTGCCTTCTGAGTGCTGGGATTAAAGTTGTGCACCACCATACATGGCTCTAAGCTTTTCATTGATCCCTTTTTCACAGTTTGAAAATTTAGCTGGATGGGATATTTCCCCGAGGTCACGACTCCCTTTATCCCATTTCTTAATTGGTTTATCTTCTTGAACACAGGAGTTAGTTCCATTCCACTTTCTGGTACTCCTTTTCTCCTCAAATTGTACATTTTGTTTTTTTATTTTCTTAGCTTGCTCCTATTCACTATATATCTTCATAAGAGTGACTGCCAATAACCATATGACAGTCAATACTAGGCTGCTTTGAGATTTCATCTGCCAATGGAATTAATCAGTTTCAGGCAGACTTTTCAGACAAGGGCAAAAACAGCCACTTTTTAAGAATGATCTCTAGGCAACATACTAAAATTCTGCTCCTTTGAAACATCTTCAGCAAGAGCCCCACAGTTCAACTCTTTGAGCTCCTACTAGTATATCCTATTAAGCAGTGTTTTAAGCATTTACTTGCTTTTCTAACCCATTGTCCCAAGGTCCATATTGCTTAGAACAAAAGAATGATCTGGCATATTGCAGCTATACCCTAGTCCCTGGTACCAACTTCTGTCTTAGTTAGGGTTTATATTGCTTTGAAGCAACACCATGATAACTCTTATAAAGGTAAAAATATATAATTGAGATCGCTTACAATGGATAATAGTCCATTATCATCATGGCAGGACATGGCAACATACAGGCAGATACGGTGCTGGAGAAGGAGCTGACAGTTCTGCATCTTGATCCACAGGCAACAGGAAGTGAACTGTGTACCACACTGAGAATAGCCTGAGCAAAGAAAACCTCAAAGCTCACCCATACTTCCTTCAGCAAGGGCATACCTACTCCAATAAAACCACACCTCCTAGTAGTGCCTGCCACTCCCTATGAGTTTATGAGGGCCAATTATATTCAAAGTACCACAGCTTGCCTTTTCTACCATTCTACCAGGGAGTTCTAGACCTTAAATTACCTTTGAGAGGGGAGGTAGTAGGTATGCTCTTGCCTGGAAGGGGCAGACACATTTTACAAGGGGAGTTGCCTTGACTCTCTGGACTATTCCTACACATGCCCTACCTTAGATGGGACTCAGGAATTGATAGCAAAATAAGTGGCGTATCCTTAAGAAAAATCTCAAGCCCCCCCCAGTCATGTTGATACACTAAAAAATCACCAGTGAATGTCTAAAACTTTGGGCAATAATGACTCCTGCATAATTTTTTTCTATGTGATTTGCAATGTTACAACATAGTTACAGAGCTCATTTGTTGTTTCAATATTTATGCCCTAGTTTCTTCTAAGCATGTGGTGTTACTATTGAGTAAAATAAGGGCTAACTGAATACTATAATGTTGTAACAAATAGATCTGATAACAGATATACCATACAATCCTACAGGACAAGCAGTGGTAGAGCAATCTAATAGAACACTAAAAGAAATGTTCCATAAACAGGCTGGAGGAACAAAACCCCCCAAACATAGGTTACATAATGCATTGTTAACACTTACTTTCTTAATGCTAATGAGAAAGGATAACCAGCTGCAGAAAGACATTAGACTACGAAAAGAACTCCTGAACTGAATCAGCCGGTACACTTCAAAGATGTACTGACCGCTGTATGGAAACCAGGACGTGTTATGTTGAGGAAGAGGTTTTGCTTTTGTTTCCACAGGAGAAGAAAAACTTTGGACACTATTAAAGTTGATCAAGATTCAAGTCGAAAAAGCAAAAGCTCTCAATGAGGAGGAATGACAGGTAATCTACCAAGGTGTATTTCATAAACTGTATAGAAACCTCCCAAAGGAAAGGGAAGTGTTTTGCTTTTATTTTCACAGGAAAACTCATCTCCAGAAGGCAAAAGACACTGCATGGGTGGATACTTAAAGAAGGTAGCTATAACCATTAAACAAAAGGACTGTGCCACATAGTAAAATATATACATATATTAAATCTATTTCTCTTTATTTCATAGTCCCTATTCAATTAAACCAATGCTGGCTTTAGAGTTGGATTTGGCTTTCCATCTCTAAATCCAAGCACATTGTTAAAATAAACTTTAGAGTTTCTGTATTGTATCAAGAAGCCAATTGATGTAATACAGAATAAGAGAAAAATGGCGACTGTCATTTGTCTTTTTTTTTTGTTCTTTCTCTCAAAGTATACATTCCCTCATAATTGTTATTTTCCCATTGTTGTCTTTCCTGTTATGCATACATATACAAGTAAACATTTCTCTGCTAACATTTATGTTTGAGTCTCACACAGCCAATGAAGACCTGCCTGACAGCAGTCTCTGGAAGCTCTGGAAACAAAATGGGCCACACCTCCTCAAGTACACTGGATCCAGCTTGCTTCGTTTCAACTGACACTCTGGCCAGAACTTTGGGTACTAACTTCAATCAATACAAGAACTTCAATCAAGATAATGACTTCAATCTGGACCTTCAATCAAGCATTTCCTACCAGACACAGACTGGATACAACCCATTCGGGAACTTTCACTACACTAACAATTTCTTCCCACAGGACCTTTCGAGGCTGTCCTCATCCCAGTTCAGCAGGAAGTAGCTTGAAAAATACTATGCCCTCTTTCCCCACTGTTGACACCTAGTTAGAGCTAGTTACCTATTGTTTAAGGTTTTGGAAGGAGGTGTTCAAGCTTGGACATCTCTTTCAGATGACTTTAAGGTTTAGTTGGAATAGATATAGTTAAGATGTGACATTAGTAGATTATTATAACTTCTTGTAATTCACCTTTATGATTGTTAATTATAGATATTTTACACTGTTAAGTTTTAATCCTCTTTTAGACTAAAAGGGGAATTGTAGGGGGAATTGCTGACCATGCCCGCTTGAGGGCTGGCATGGGTGATGCTGACCATGCACGCTTAGGCATGGTCAGAGCGATGTAGCAAGGCTTTAAATATGAGGGCATGTGGCTCTCTTTTCCCTCTCCCTCCTGGCTGTACAGGACTGGCTCTGGTACTTCCTAATAAACCATCTGTTTCCAAACTAGTTCTGACTCCATTGCGTTCCACTTTAGACACCCAAGTATCTAACATTGGGTAATACACATAGCAGGGAAGTCCTGGACAAAAGGATGACTCATATCTTGACCTGGGCAGGGCAGAACAGCTTACAGTATCATCACCCCAAGAAAAGCGTGCAGTTTAAAACACATGAGTTGTTTAATTCTATGATTTCCCATTCAATATTCAGACCATGGATAACAAAGACTATGGATAAGAGAGACTCTTGTGCTCATCTCTCTTCCATGCTCTCACATGTAATGTAGGAGACACAGAGAGAGACAGAGACAGAGAGACAAAGAGAAAACAGGAGCATGTAGTTTATTAAAGAAAACAACTGGATAGATGCTCCTGTGATACAATATTAAACATCTTCTGGGGGTGGAGAGATGGCTTAGCTGTTAGGAGCATGTACTGCTCTCATAGAGAACCTGAGCTGGATTCCTATCCCTCATAGGAAGTGGCTCCTAACAACCCGAGTCAAAGTTCCTGGGAATCTGATGCCCTCTTCTGGATTCTGCATGCAAGTGTCCATACCCTTTCAGGCATACACAAATTAAATTAGTACATTAAAAACCCTCAATTTTTTTTAGCAGGATCTCACTCTGTAGCCCAGGCTAGCCTTGAACCCACAGTATTCTTCACTCTTCTAAGTACTAGGATTAAAGACATGAGCTACTTACCATGTCTGGCTAATATCTTCCAATCTTAATAATTTGTGGAAACAAGAAATAGTAATAGTAGGTCAAAACCAAGCATAGCTGGTTCATTAAGGACATTAACAGTGCTAAGATGTGAGTCTTTTTGAACAGCACCAGTTTGATACACATCATCCTGCAGCCAGAGTTTCTCATATTTCTTATGTTTGTCTAATTCAGTTTCATCTGTTCTGAGGACTTATTAGGTCACAGTCATCCTGTGATATTTCTCCTTTTTCCATGTTCAGGAAAGTTACCTAGATTAAAATGCTTGTGGAAGTGCTAGGGGAACTTGGTGCATATAGCTTCTACTTAAGGACCAGTTCATTTTCAACACAGACTACAATTTCCTGATTTTTTATAACCCCCAAAGCTTCCTTAATCCTCTTCCTTTAGAACTCATTAGAGCTCCACAGAGGCCTTTTCTTTTTGGAGATAATTCCTTGTAAACGGAAGCCCTCAAAAACTCTGGCTCTTCCTTTGGTGGGTACACAGGGGAAAGATCAGCTAGAAGTGAGGAAAGGACATCTACTGCTTTCTTGTTCCCACGGAAACCAGAATGCAACAGAATCAGTGTCTTAGCCAAACATTTTCCATTCTTCAAATAAGCAAAGAATAAAGGCCCAATAACTTTCTGAAAGGCAGACAAGAAGCTCAGTCTGAGAAATACTCAGCCTCCAGGCCAAATGCATTGAGTCAAAGCCATTTAGTTTCTCTGGCATACTTTTTGTTTGTTTGTTTGTTTTATTTTTTAGCTTTCTTAGCAATAACAGTAAACCAGAATATTTAATGGTTTTTAAAAAAGAAAGGAAAAGTCCCTAAACAGCCTCACAGTGGTCTAAGGATAATAAGCTGGCTACAATCTATGTTCATCTATATTTGGTGGAAGAGGAATAAAGAGCATGTGGCAAGAGGGGTCTGACAGTTGAGAGTGGGTGTGGCCAGCAGGGAAGAGATGGGGAACATGTACCTGGTTGTTTTACTGGGGTTTCAGGAATGACAGCTTGAACATTGAGAGAAGACTCAGAAAACAACCACCTAGGTGAAATAGCAATATAAGACATTATATAGTACTGTCCCATCTTTTATCAGCCATTTCAGCTATCTACACTCAACCATGGTCTGAGATACTAAATGGAAAATTCCAGAAATCAGAAGTACATTATCTTTCAATTCCACCTTGCTACTAGAGGTGTAATGAACTCTCACACAGTGCCATTCCATCCAGCTATGGACATGAATCGTCGTCATCCCCAACACCTTATGAGCTACTCTCCTGGATTGTCAGGCCTTCTCTCTAAGTGGTACAGCATGTGAATCCAGAGTTCAGAGGCAAGTGGTTCCAGGTATCCACTGGGGCCTTAGGACAAGCAGGGACTAATACACTATGTTTTCTAAATGATAATTGCATTTTTTCTGAAAGTCATCAACTTCAAGCCTTCCCTGCTTCATTTTTTCTTCACAGCACTCAGATGACATGCTCTAAATTTTTATCTTATCCTTTGGTCCCCTCCACTAGAACATAAATGTCACAAGAGAAGATGCACTGGTTTACTGTCTGTCCTCACCCAGCACCATTCTGGGATACCATCATTCTCAGCATGCTCAGTAAAACAATGAAGTATGAAAAGATCTGGTAAGATTTCTTGTAAAGCCTTATGTTTTAGACTTTGCAGGCCAAAAAACAAAACAGAAGAAGCTGTGTACGTACTTATATAACAGCTATTTTTAAAATGTGGAAAATATTTTTATCTTGTAGGCCATAGAAAAACAGGCAGCCAGTCAGATTCAATCTTCTGGCCTTTATTTGTCAGTTCCTACACTAGAGGATTAACTACTCAACAAAAATGCAAAGTACCTTTCAAGTAGCCTGTTTCACTAGCCATTTCTGGCAACATTCAGGAACTCAGCCAATCACCCAAACATGGCACTCACCAGTTCTACATCGTTGTAGAATATGGAATGCTATTTCTTCACATCTAAATGTTATAAGGTGTATCAGATCCTAGTAGATGTTTATTACTAAAGACCTACTGTGTGCTCTGTATCACGCAAAGAACTAGGAACACACTTAGTTAAAAACTATCTAGCAGCAAGTCACAAATATAGATTATTAATTCTTTTAGAAAAAGAAGCAACCAAATACAATTTACTTGGAAATCTGTGTCAAATTTACACATGTGAGATGCATTATGGAATGTATCGTCCTAATTCTGGAATGGCTGTGTGCACACATTATGATGAATCTTATATTTTACATTGATCAGAATGTCTCAAGTTAATCTATGATTCTCTAGGTACATGGAGTCATCTTGTAACTGGAGCTTAATGTCCCACATGATATAGCTGCCACATTCAACTTACTGCTTCAAGATATGGACCCTGGGCTGTTTCCAGTTCGCTAAAGACACTAACCTCATGCAGTCTCCTAGCAGACCTGGGAAATTTTTCTCAGAATGTGTCCCCAAATGGGTACTCTTTTTATGTGGGTTCTCAGTCCTGTACAAACTCAGTAATGATTTGCTTGAGCCTTCCAATGTTCGCCATTCTCGAATTTTCCTTTATATTCTCGTCTGCCATTTGGGTCTCCCCTTCAGAGACCAGCCTGTTAGTCACTTTGCATCACTGTGGCAAAATACCTGAGCAAATCAATTTATATCAGCACACGATTTCACTTGATAGCCTATTAGCTCCATTGCTTTTAGGCCCATGGCATTGCAGCAATATGGTAGTGGCATGTTGCTAGTTACATGGCAGCCAGGAAGTGGGAAGGAAGTTGAGGAGAGACAGAGGAAGAACAAGATGATGTCAATGAGACATCATCTCCCACATTCCTACATTCACCAATGGTTTAACCCACTGGTAGAGCCCTCATGATTGAACCATTTTTGAAACTAATGATGAAATTAAAACTAACGCCTAACCCTTTTGGATTATCATTTCATAGATAAAATTATATATTTATAATTTCTGCCCTTTGCTGATGTGTTTCTAAAACCTTTTTGCTCTTTTAGAAAATTCCTGGTTGATGATCCTTTGGCATTTTTGTGGTAGGAGCAGAATCTTCCTGGGAACAAAAGATGGAGAAATTCTTTGGCTATAATCCATAACTTGTAACCCACTGAAAGTACAGTCCCTAACCTCCCTGTTGGAATACGCAGTGTATCACTCTTATCATTTTTCTCTGTGCACAAGGATGAAAAGCCATTTGGTTGCACTGTGGTCCCAGGATGTCTCCAAAGAGGAAAAGTGTCCACCGATCCATACCTCAAACAGGAGCGGGAAACACTTCTAAGATGCCAGGAAGAGATTCCTTATGATGCTCCATCTTTGTGACCAGTGGAAGACTACTGGGCCCCACAGCACTTCAGATACATATATAGTCTGCACAGTGTTAGGTGGCACTGGATCTTACCCAGCATGTCCCCTTCTTCCTGGCCTCTGTCTTTTATCAGTTAAATATTTTGCCTATAATTTTCATTTTCTCTGCTTCAGTTGCATTCCTATTATTGGCAGCACAGAAGTAACTTCATGCCTCTTGTTGGCCTGACATACTGTAAAGAATTTCTCCTGAATAGCCACTCATGTCTGTATAAGATGACCTTTGGCACACTTAAATTTGATTTTCAAATTGTGAATTTTTATGCTTTGGTTGGTTTGGTAAATGTATATGACATTGGAAGATGGATGTGGTTTTGGGGGGAGGAAACCTGAGGGGAGCTGAAGGATGGTGGGGATGGGCATGATCAAAATACATTGTATACATGTATGGAATTCTCAAGTAATAAAAAAGAATACATTACAAAAGGAAACTTGGTAAGCTCGCTCACAGTTAGGAGTGTTTGCTGCAAGGACTTTAATCTGGTTCCTAGCACATGCTCCAGGACACTCAAGAGCATCCACAACTGCAGGTCCATAGGATCTGGCGCCCTCTTCTGGCCACCGCAGGCATTTGCTTTCACTTTCACAACACTCATAATTAAAAATAAAATAAAATCATAAAAAGCTCTTCTTCACTCTAAAGTCACAGCTTTCTCCTATTTCTTCCCTCTGTATTAGCTTGGTCATTTTACTCTCATGTTAGTGCCTGAGCCCACAACAGATCACGTCCCATTATTGTTGGATGTCTTCACTGTCCTATACTAAGCAGACACCAGATATAAAGATACAATGTGCTTCTCCACTTGTTATGTCATCACTCCAGCCTACTTGCAAAAGCACTGTTATTTTTAAGCTATCGCTTCATAAACTGTTTTTATATCTAAGAATGTAATTCTTCCTTGAGTTTTCTGTTTGCCCACTTGCATTTGTAGAATTCTGTCCTTTCTTATATAAAACAGAGACAATTTATCCTCTGCCTTCTCTACATGTCCCATGCCCATCAAGAAAAATCTAAACTGAAGTTTTCATTTGAAACTATAGATGAATTTGGGAACTAAATTGACATGTGAAGTATCACATCATTTCATCTGCGCATTGCAAATCTCTCTGCTTCTGCCCTAAGGATAAAATATGGGACCCAAAGAGTTCAACAATCACAGTTTGTCTGGAAAGACAGAAAGCTGGAGGCATTTTAGCTGTGAAGGAATTTAATCCAGGAAATTAGAAATCTATGGAATGCTTGGAAGAGGGAGACTATCAAGCAAAATCATTCCTGGTTCTCTGGAAATTCAAAGAAGAAGCTGGGGATGCTGGGAGTTCTGAGACTTTCCAGAACACCAGGGAAGATACTACTGCGGGCCTCGGTCATCTGTGCTGCCCAGGCTTAGTCGACCAGCTGCCACACACGTTTGCCAACTGTTGCCAGCCATTACCAGTGAATGACTAATTTTTCTCTCATATCTTTTTTATCTTTTAGATGCCTTGAAAATTCCTTTCATTGGCAAATCTAATCCAGAAGTAGGTATAATGCCAAGTTGGCAACACAGTACAAAAGAAAGGGAGGTGCTTGCTAATGCTGCTAAAGCTAATGCATGATTCTTGACAACCTGAAGTTTCAGACACATAGTACTAACACAACTTTAGGTATGATTCAAAGAAAGCATATTTAATTGACTCAATGATATGGCACATTATTTCACTTGAAAAATACCAGAAATATTTTAACATCTGCAGAAGTTTGCTTTCAAGATAGGATGACATTTTATACAAGAAATTGTATCTCTAGAAAGATCACACAGTCAACAAGGCACGGTACCCCTCATTGCTCAGCACCCCAGACTTTAGCAAACTGTGTCTAGTTCAACTCCTGTTGAGACAATATGATGAGTGCCCCGGCAGCAGCACTTCAACACAGGTACTTGGTGAATGGAATTTGCCCACGTGTGTCTGTGTGTGAATGAATGACATATCAATGCACCTAAAATGCAAATATGTTATTATATACAGCAGTGATCTCAAAGCATTTGTGATCACAGTCTTTGTCAATAAAGATGTTTTTATCATGAATGAATACGAAAATTAAATGAATGAAGCAAAATTACAGTTCCTAACATTCCTTCCAGTGTCTCTAAGGATCATCTTACACAGCCCCAGAGTATACAGACATCTGTAGAGTACTCTGACTTTCTGAGATCCCATTTTAGTTTGTATTTCCAAGTTGGCCAAACTCAGAAACTTCATAAAAGTTGTCCATTAGCATGCAGTGCTCTGCTTTGACCAAGACTTAGATTCAATGACTTAATAAGGGGCAAAACTGACCAAGACATTTTGCTCTAGTGGATCACAACTGCCAAGATGGTGATGGCAGCAGACACCAAGAGGGGTAGGGAATTCCCTGTCTAAGAATCAATAGCAAAAAAGCTGCAACAAGGTGGGGCACAGGTTCTAGAAGGAGTACTAAAGTTAACAGGTGGTAACACATGAATAGGGTGAGAATGAAGTTCAAAAACATGAGACCAAACAGACAAAAACAGCCAGTAGAGACAGAGAAATGCTGGGTTAGGTTGCATGTGGTTGGGGTACATGGTTGCTACTGTTGCCAGGATCACTAATTCAGACGCCAAAGCCTCAAAATAGTAGTAGGGAGTGGTTCAGACAGCACAGGATCAAGTTTCAGTTGGTAGCAGCAAGCACTCTCAGGGCTCAAACATGGTGAGATGATTATCTTAAACATATGCCTGGGAATAAGAATGGTTTCAAGAAAACCAACTGTTATTCTGTCTCTTTGTTTCCAGCATGGAAAGACGTGCGATCCCTGGCAGGATCTGCATGTAAGTGATACAGTTCAAAAGAGAGAAGCTTTCCCAATGGAGGCTTTGCAATTCTGAAGGGAAGTTTTACCCAATGGAGGTGTTACCACTCTTCTCTGAAGAGAAAGGTATCCTGGCAATCAGGAGCCAAGGACTCCCACAGAGTCACACCATCCAACAAACCTCACACAGGATTTATTGGGACAGACACAGAGTGGCCTTCTCTGCTTGGGGGAGAAGCAGCAGGGAACTGGGCAGGAGACAGGCTTATATAGGGGTTTGTGGGGAGGAGTTTTACAGGGTAAAGATTTTCAGGATGGAGATTGGTGAGATTTCAAGACCTGAGCTTGGAGTGAGTCCAGGGATTGGTGAGATTTTGTTCTCAGGGATTGGTAGGTTTTGATCAGGAAATTTTCACCCAGAAACAAAACAGGTTTTGAAATTTTAGAACTCAAAGCACATGTTAAAGTCAGAATAACTTGCATGGCAGAGGACTCACATTCACTGGGAGTTTAGAATTCATTTGTCCAGATGGACAGTACTCCACAGAGGGCCACTGTTGCAGTTTGAATATGAACTATCCCCAGTAGGCTCATGTGTCTGAACACCTGATCTCTAGCTGGTGATAACCCTTGAAAACCTTTAGGAGGTAGACCCTTCCTGGAGGAAGGTCCTTGGGGGCAGTAATGGACTTCTTAGAACTGGGCCCCACTTCCTGTCCTTTCTCTGCTTCCTAGCTATGAATACAATGTGCCTAGCTGTCTTACTGTCCTGACTCTATCTATACTTTGATCACTATGATGGATTGTATCCCCTGGGACTGTAAGCCAAAATTAACCTTTCTGTCCTTAAATTGCTTTTGCCCAGACTCACTGTTATAGCAACAGCAAAGAAAGTATCTAATATAGACATTGTCTCCATAGAACATTCAGGGCCTGGCACTGAAGATATACTGTTGCTCTTTAGGTGCCAAGTGTGGTTCTCGAACCACAGCCTTGAGCCAGAGACAAAGTCACTGCCCTCACAAGACTTCATCCTCATGGTGAAGCTGACATAAGTGAAGCATAATCCATTCAGAGAGTGGTAGTCCAGGAGAGGGAATAGATGTTCCAAGGGAGGAGAAGGTTGACTTTTGTGGACAAGGTAACCAAGAAAATGACTGGAGGACATGCATGAGCAAATCACATGCATTTCCAGAGGAAAAAGTTTCCAGAGGGAGGACAGCTTGTATGTTTCTAAGAACGACACGCTTATGTGCCTGAGAGCAGGGTACAATAGAGAATGTGGCTAGAGAGGTCTTAGGAGGGGAAGCAGGGTTAAAAAACAAGAATGGAGACACCTGTGGCACTAGATTTTGACAGTCCTTAAAGGCTGTGTTCAGAGGTTTAGATTTCAGCCTAAACATGGAGAGAGGAGCCAGTATACCTTTATTTGTGATTTTTGAAGATTATTCTGACTGAAGTCTGGGAGAATCTTAATTGTAAAAGGCTTAGGAGAGGAAGCAGTGTACTAGAGCATGATAGCTGGTTCAGGTTAATGCTTAGGATTTGTGAGTCAGTTAATAAACCCAACCATTGAGAGGAGGGAGAGGGACCTGGGATTGCCATGTAAAATAATTTTCCTTCTAATAAAAAAGGGAAAAAATAAACCCAACCATTACTGAAAATTGAGTTATATAAATGTATGATAAAATAAATGATAGCAAAAGATTGTAAACATTGAAAATATACCTGATTATTTTACTGTAGTCCACTATTCTCTGTGCTCTTGAGGTCTCTTATAGTTTTCTGAAAAGATGTATTCCATTATTTTTAATCACGTGTATGTTCATGGATGGTGTATGGGTATGTGTACATCTGTGCTGGTGCCCACACAGACCATTGGTGTGGGTACCTAGTGCTAGAGCTATGATCATTTGTGAGCTTCATGATCCAAGTGTTGATCATCTTTTCCATAAGACAACAGTAACTGATAGCAATGGAGCATGAATATGATAGTTGTATAAAGGCAGGATTTGTCCTTATTTTCTCAGAAATTAATACAGTGCATAGTGTGTGGAATAAATCCCATGTTCAACACATTCTCACCCTGTGACGGAATATTATTTTAGGATTATAAGGACTTACATGAAAAGTCATAATTATTTCATCAGGAGGACCTATCACATCAGTTTCCTTGAAATTGCAGGTGAACAGATTCTAGTCACTAAAATCTGGAGCTCTCCATCCACCTTGCTTGACACATTTGGTGGGCTATGCTTCTTGGTAATGATGGCATTATTGGAGTGGATTTATTATACAATAGGAGCATCTTCTTTTACAAAAAAAATAGAGCAAGATGCGTTTGTTAATTAGCATGCCCATAATATACGTGAATGTGTATTAGTTTCTCATAGGAATCTGTTGTGGAATAATCCTTTTGTACACTGTGGCTGTGATAGGGTTAATAAAGAAAGAGACTGGTCAATATCTGAACAGGATAAAGTTAGGCAGGAAAGCCAAACTGAAAGAGGAAGAAGGGTGGAGTCTGGAGACCCCAGTAGATGCAGAGGAAGCAGGATGTATAGAAAATGAGTTAAGAAACCATGATCCAAGGGGAAATACATAGATTAATAGAAATAGGTTAATTTAGTTGTAAGAGCTAGTTAGCATGACCTATCAGTGGAGCATTTATGATTAATAATAAGACTCTCTTGTGGTTATTTGAGAAGTGGCTGCTGGAAAGGAAAAACTCTGCCTACAAACAGTGTCCAAACATTCAGCAACTACATCCACACAGAACCTGACAGAGTTTTTAAAAGGCTTCTAAACACACATAAAAAGAGTCAAGCATGGCTTCTTGGTAAGCATGACTTCTTAGTAGCAGCATTTTTCTCAGGTGGGTCTACTTGCTGGTGATGAGCAGTGGCACAGCTCCTTTAACAGATGGCTTCCTGGCTTAGTACAAGGGGCAAAAAATCATGCTTCTCTTTTCTGAGGCCCTTCTACAAAACACTTGAGTGGAGATCATGAGTATGCTACTTGGTGGCAGTGTAGACCCGGCATTTGAGAAGCTGCTGTGGGGTGGGAAAACTTCATCTACAGGAATCAGCCTGTGTGGTCACACACACACACATACAAATACACACACACACACACACACACACACACACACACACACACACACACACACAGATACAAACACAAATACACACACACATACAAATACACACACACAGATACACACACACAGATACACACACACATACAAATACACACACACATACACACACACACACAAACACAGATACACACATACAAACACACACAACATGCACACACATATAAATACACACACATACACACACAGAGACAGAGAGACACACAGAGAGAGACACAGACACACACACACACAGAGGTTTTTGGTTGTATCCAAGACTTAACAGATTGAGTGATGCCCACCCACAGTAGGTAGGGAAGGAATCTATTTTTGTTTTGATTTTGATTTTTTGAGACAGAGTTTCTCTGTGTAGCCCCGGATGTCTTGGAATTCACTCTGTAGACCAGGCTGGCCTTGAACTCACAGAGATCTGAATGCCTCTGTTTGGGATTATGTATACTCATAAGTAAGGTATATGCCACCACTGTCAGACAGGCAAGAAATCTTTATGAAGTTTACTGAGTAGACTTAACCTTTGGACACCTTAACTGACACACCCCAAAAATAATGTCTTATCAAATCTTGGGACATTACAGAGTACAAATTATATATGTCCAATAATAATATTACCCTCTTCCAAAATGAATCTTACTTGGGTATGGCTAATGTCAGAGCTAAAGTAATAAATGGGTCCCAAACAAAGTGGAGGAAATGCCTTCCTTTAGTTAGGCTGTACTCAGCATGTGAGAAGTTACCAAAAATATGAATAATGGTCAGATAAGGAAAAAGACACAACATGGATCAAGGACAGTTCACCAGAGTCCACCCAAATCTTCAGATTATAAGTATACTATCACGAGCAAAGAGAAAATAAGCACATCAACACAATTACTTCTCCACTGTACCAACAAAAGCACATTTATTTTCTGTTAAGAGTGTTCTTTCATCACTGCTAAATTAGTCTTCAAGTCCAAGATCTATAGGTAATGATTATAACTGGCTATTTTCTGTTCCTTTCCTTTTAAAACTTCTTCTTCTCTCTCTCCCTACCTCTCTCTGTCCCTTTCTCCCCATCTTCCTCTCCTCTCCCTCATCTCTTCCTCTCTTTCCCTCCTCCTCCCTCTTCTCCCTCCCTCTCTTCATCCCTCTCTTTCACCCCCTCCCTCCTCTCCCTTTCTCTCTCTCTCTCCCTCCTCTCTTTCCCCTCTCTCCCCCATTTGTGTATGTGTGGGGGGTTATTTTGCATACACATTTGTTGTAGTACGTGAGCACAGATTGGAAAAGATCTGTGGGAGTTATTTCTCTTCTTCTATCATGTGGGAACTGTGTATTGAACCCAGCTCATCAGGCTTGGCAGAAAGCTCCTTTACTCTTTGAGCCATCTCACTAGCCCACATCGGAATAGACTAAATCCAGTAAAAAAAGCCATATATTAACCAGTAAACTATATTTTTAATGGATAAAGGAAAATAGAAAATTAAAATGCAAAATGTAGGTAGATACCATTATCCTTGTTTTTGAATCTGTTCTCAAGGCTATGTTTGGTCACAGACTTTCTTTCTTCATTATCTGTCACATGTCTCTCTGTCCTCACTTAATACGTTGAGTGGTCAGGGTTCTTTTCTTGATAAGCTGGCTCTTACCACCTTTCCTAAAATACTAAGCCCTGAGTAGCCTTGCCTGTTTGAGATTTTTAGGATATTCAAAACACTATTCGATGCTAAAGGAACCCCACAGAGAACACAGCACACTATTAATAGAAAATTAGCAGACTCAAACCTATTCCCACCATATATCAAGAATGTTATTGTTTTTAGGAATTAAGCACTCACCCCAGCCACATTATGCCAAGACCACACAGTGCTGCATTTTTCAATGTATATTAATCCTTTACATTATAGCAGTTTGCAAAAAGACTGTAAAATGAACCATGCCTGTCTCATTATCAGAGAGTCATTATCCAGTCAGTGCATCACTTACTATGCACTGATCACCTGTGATTAAGAGGTGAGGAAGATTCTACCTTCCAGAGGCTGTCTTCTGGTCTGTAGAGAGAATGGCATCCTCACCCTCTTGGGCTCTTCTGTAATGTTCTCTTTTATCGAATGGATGGTTGGTTCTGGGGGACAGTGTTTGGGAAAAGAATAACTTTCTATACCCTCAAATTATTCCAAACAGCCTTCCCCTATCACCACAGAGGTCAGTCTCAATAAATCCTCCCTGCTGCTTTTGGAGTCTATCTTGTTGTCAGTACAACCATGTGACATTAACTCCAACATTCTCCAAATCCATTAGAGCAGCATCTATCTGCTCATGGAAAGTGTAACTTGGGCCAATGTGGTTGGAAACCTGATTTAGGAATTTTGGCTAGAGACAAGTATGAAGTGTGCTGATTCGGAGAGAACAGCACTCTGAAGATATGCAACAAGAACAGGCACGTTTTGTAGCCCAAGGGAACATGACAGAAAAACAGGCTGGGCCACTCCGGATGACTTTATGACAGTCAGTGTCTGGTTGTAGAAGCAGAGCATAGCAGCTATGGGGAGAAAGATCATTTTAGTCACTTCTGCCTTGACAAAACACCTGACACTGGTAACTTAATCTAACTTAAACCTTAAACAAAAGTTTAAGGAGATTCAGTCTGCCCAGTTGGAGCAGGTAAGATAGCAAAATCATGAGACATCACTGTATCTACAGTTATGTGATAGTTTGAATGTAATTGACCTCTATATGTTCATAGGGAACAGAACTATTAGGAGGTGTGGCTTTGTTAGACAAAGTGTGTATCACTGCGTGGGGTGGGCTTTGAGATCTCCTATGCTCAGGCTACACTCAGAGTATGGTACACAGACTCCTTTCTGTTGCCTGCAGTTCAAGATGTAAGACGCTCAGCTCCTTTTCCAGCACCATGTCTGCCTGCATGTGACCATGCTTCTCACCATGACAATAATGACCTAAACCTCTGAAACTGTAAGCCAGCCTCAGTTAAATGTTTCCCTTTGTAAGAGTTGCTGTGGTCATGGTGTCTTTTCACAGCAATAGAAACCCCAACCGAGACAGGTTAGGAAACACAGGGAGGTGAATACTGGAGCCCAATTGACTTTCTCCTGTTCTCTTTTCTTTAGTCTGAAATCTCTATTCATAGGATGGTGTTGCTCATATTCAGGGTAGGCCTTCCTTCCTCAGTTAAATCTCTCAGGAAAACCCCTCCAAGACATACATGCCTTTGCCCCCTGGGTAATTCTAAATCCAGTTAAGGTGCTAACTAACATTTTACTATCCCCCAAATGAAGGAAGCTTGTGTTGGTTTTTCTGAACCTTCATGAATCTTGCTCAGTATAGAGTTTGGGAAAATCTGAAGTCAAGACCGTTTCCTACATCACTATGAAGGCAACAGTATCCCCATCTTACTTTTCCAAGTGATTTAAATCAGGTAGGATCAACTTTGTTTGAAGCACAAACCACATTCACAGAAAACTATTGAATTCCATATCAATGGCTGTCACTGAGTTTTCTTGACTTTCAAGAATTTAGGATTTATTGTATAATGATACTCTTATTATATCCTAGCAAACTAGAAAATTCCAGCAAAGGTACATGTGAATAATGTATATTTACTTAAGATTCAAAAACTGGCAGAAACAAGTCATACCCAGATAGGTTTGAAACCTCTTTATCAAAAGCATACCAATGACACCAGGACTCCCCCTAGCCTCCCAGAACAGTCCTTTAACACATGAGCCTTTAGAGAATTCAAGACCCAAACTATACCACTGCTCTGAACATGCTATGCCAGAAACATAAAACTTATTAAAGAAAAAACTGAATATTTTTAATTGAATTTTAAAAATTGGAAAATTTAATAAAAAGTAAAAAAATTTAAAAACATGAAACACAAGCTATGTTGGTTGTATTGCCTGTGATTTGCCAAGTAATTTCAATTTCCTTTAATATTTGGCCACTAGCAAACACATGATTTTATATGTGTTTGTGTGTAGGGTGTGTGTGTGTGTGTGTGTGTGTGTGTGTGTGTGTGTGTATGTGAGTGTGTGTATGTGTGTGCACATGTGTACACATGTGTGATTGTGTTAGACATGTGTGTGTTTGTGTGTACTTGTGTGTGTATGTGTGACTGTGTGTAGGCTACAAAATGGCTATGTTCAAATATGCTTTACTAGAAGTAGATGCAGAGTTAATACAAATGCAAAGAGAGTTGTTCAATATGGCTGCTTAAACAAGGTCTGAACAGCAATAACAGTAGCTGATATGCCAACAAGGATAGGGAAATTCCCTGGATGAAGAGCTATAGGCAACTAATGACTGCTGAGTGAGGGGTCACTAGTCTTCCCCAGGGATGAGTACCCTTATTGGTTATCCAATACCAAGTAGTCAGTCTTAAAACCATATATATATATGCAACACTAAACAGACTCAGTAGGTTGTACTTATGTATTTATATATTTATTCATATATATGTAACAATACTAACTAAAGAAAAAGAAGTGGGGAAAATATCAAAGGGGCTTGAGGGGGAAAGAGAAATAATTTAATTATATTTTAATTAAAATAAAACTATTTTTTAAAAATAAATAAGATATTAACAAATTCAGTTGGAGAGTTTGCTAAGCTCCGGAGTCACAGGTCAAGTTTAGTGGCTGAACTGCAAATCCTTGGACATGCGACACAGAATTGGCAATTTTGAGTCAAGTAAAGGAGACTCATGCTAGACTATCTCCAGGGGATGATAGGGTGTTCTCTGCCCGAATCCCTTGACATTTGCACTGGGTAGTTCAATCACAAGTTGGTAGATCAGTGGCACTATAGCCAGCTTAGTAATATTTGTACTCTTCTTCATGGGATCCAGGTGAGGGTCTGACATGTTCCATAAGTTCTCAGGCACAGCTCTTGGCTCCTGGCTTCTCTGATATAATAGGTTTTAATATACCTATGAGCCCATGTGCTTCTAGTTTTCTTTGATAAAGTTGATGGACAGGTGATGGTATCTGCATTTACCAGATACAGACATCCTGGTTCTACAGTTCTTTGAAAAGAACCAGATGTTGCTGTAATAAATTGAGCTACCAAGGCAAGATATCACCGGAAGCCACTAATTTACACACCAGGGAATAAATGATGCTGAGCATAGCCTGGGGCCCCACAGTTACATATCTCTGTGTCACAGTATTTTTGAAGATCTCAGGAGCTATTTATACCCTATTCTCAGAAGTAGACAAGTTGCTCTGGGGGACATCACTATCCCAAATATGTTGAATTGAAGTTAGGCAGAGTGGCACTCTCAACACCTGGGAGGCTGAGGCAGAATGATCAGATGTTCAAGGCCATCCTCAAAAAAAAGTGTTGAATTGATGAGACATTTTAGAGTATAATGGAAGAAAGGTTTATAGCTATCTGAGGATTGACTGATGGGGGAAAGAAATAGAAGAAAGGTAAGTTTGTCAAAGGAAAACATTAACATCTATACTTTTCCTCCATATGATAGCTGATTTATATAGTACTTGTTGTATCACAAGCTACTTCTATGGATTTTCATATGTAAGCCTCAAAACAGCCTAAGTTGGTAGCTATTTTTGTGATTACAGATAGTATTTTATTCTTGTGGAATTAAGCACAAAGGGGTTAAGTAATTTACCCCACTCCCATAGTAAGTATCAGAGTTGGAATCTGAGTTTGGGTATCTGCCTGTCCATTTGGCCTCCTCGCATGCTATGCTGTGACCATTTGTACAGTAATATGACATTGCAGGTTCATAACATTAATAAATAGGGCTAGATTCAATTTCACTACAGAAAATAAAGATATAGCCATCAATCAGTCCTTATTCCATTTTCTCTCTAATTATATAAGTGGAAGATAAAACAAATGTCAGCTCACTTGCCACATCACAAGACTTTTGAAACCAATGCATTTAATCTTTCATCCATCATCTAAAGCAGGTACTCTCATCATCCCTCATGCAAATAACTAAGGCACAGGAAGGTTAGGAAACCTGCCCACACAGACAGGTGCTGAACCTGGACCACCCCTTACTGCTCTACTACCAAAGTCTTCTTTGATGGATTTGGAAAGAAAATGGTTGTAGACTTAATTTTGTTGTTGTTTTAGTTTTATTACTACACTCCTCCTAAGATTGGCATGGGAAATAAACTGTCAATAGGCAGAACACATTTTAGAACAAAACTTGACATTCCACAAGGGTAGTGTGAACTGATGCATTGTTTTGCAATTTTAAACAGTCCATCTGGATTGTTTCACAAGCTTGTCCTTATAAGCCCTATTTGAAAAACAAAATATCAGAACATTTTTCCTGTGCGGTTCCAAATAATTAAGGCCACACTGGCTTTCACAAATCAGGAAGGCAAGTCCATTTTTTCTCCAAATATTTTATTGGGGGTCCTATGGAATCATGTATTTTATTATTTCCAGGGTAGATCACTGAGTGAAACGTGTGCCTCTCACAGTGAAAATGGTGGCTAGCTCAGGGCATAGAGTGGTGCACACAGATCTATGCATACTGTTGACCACCTGTAACTCAGAAAGCCCATTGTACCCACAGCCATGACCCCAAGCTCTGAGTCCCACCTGAGCATTTTATTCAGAGAGAGGGAGACCACTTAACTTTAGCACCTGATCTTTTCTTAAATTCTGATAATATTTGCTTTTCAATATACCTGTGACTTCATTGCCATCAGCTAACACCTCCAAGATATTGGTTGATCTTCACTAGCAAAGGCTAGAACCCCACATGTTCGTCATTATTCTGGTCCTTAGATTTCTCATGTCCACCTTCCTTTCCCATGTATCCAGTTTAAATTACATGCCTTTCTGCACAATCTTTCACCCATGGGAGCATGACCTTGTGTATAAATGGAGGGATGAACCTCTTTTACTGCAGACTTTCATGGAGTCTCCCAGAAATAGGTGACAGGTCATGAGTCCTGCAGATAACTCACCGTCTCCACTTTCTAGATGAGGAGCTAGACCAATGCTTCTCAACTCTGTCACTGAAGCAGGATTTAAAGTGAGTCTTCTGTTAAAAATACAGAGAGATGTTCCAGTCTCACCAGACCAATGAAATAAGAATCTACAGACAGCAGAGTTTTCTGATAGAAAAAGCTAAAAGCAAATGACTTAGGAGCAATTGTTAGCAGTGGAAAGGGTCTTAGACCATGACCTAATACTGCCTGGGTGTCTACTCATCTCTGGGATGCTTTAGATCAGTAAAGGAGGGAATATTTTCTTAAGACAGAACCCATGGACCAGGCTCCTTGCCTGACATTTGTGGATTCATCTGTCTGAGGGCCTCCTGTAGGGCATCAGGTCACAAATTGCATATCAGAGATGTACCATTTAAAAGGAAATGTTTTGGGGTGATTAGTGGTTTGGGTTTTTTCTTTTGATCAGACAATATTTAAAGAGAAAAAGAAAAATAGAGTTGAAAATACCTGAGAATGATATGTCAAAACACTAATGAAGAAATTAAACTTGACTCAACAAAATTAGAGAAAATATAAAGAAGTAAAGAAAGAAACTGTATTCCTTGATGGTAAGGAAAGTAGGTGAAGGGGGTGTTTTTTTCCCCTTAAGTTGATTTATATACTTGAAGAATTCATTTCTAGTTCAACTCATAGGATATAAAAGGATGTGACTTTACTAGGTCATTCTGCAGCTTAGCCAGAAAAAAATGACTGGGATAGAGCATGTAAAAAAATATTGAAGAGAGTAAGAACAGAGATAATAGATTCACTGTGGCAACTTTTAATGTGTATTCTAAATCCCCAAGAAGAAAAACAATATAACAGTGTGAGACTATGCATTAGAATAAGCCAGAAGCAAAACTATGGGAGAAAACCTAGTGAGTGTGATGCTACCATAAAGAGAGTGTTTCTTTCAGCTTCTGCCTTAGCGTTTCTATTGCTGTGAAGAGATACCATGACCACAGCAACTCTTATAAAAGAAATCATTTCATTGTCGTGACTCACTTAGAGCTCAGAGGTTCTATCCATTACCATTGTGGTGGGACATGGTGGCATGCAGGCAGACATGGTGTTGGAGAGGTAGCTAAGAGTTCTACATCTTGCTCAGGCAATAACAAGTGAACTGAGACACGGAGTGCATCGTGATCCACAAAGCCTGCCTTCACAGTGACAAGCTTCCTCCAACAAGCCCACACGTACTCCAACAAAGCTATACTTCCTAATAGCACCACTCCCTTTGAGGGCCATTTTCTTCCAAACCACGGCAGTATTCTAGAAAGGATGACCTTGTAATTATGCTGGCCTAATTAGTACAGTATTTGGAAACAATTTTTCAATGCCCATCTCAAACTATACACCAAAATAAGAATGAATGAGGGGCAACATAAGTTAGTACATCACAAGAAAGTCTAAAAATAAAAAAATGAGTGAGATATTTAAACATATATTTGCAAACACAGACCTAAAATGCTAATAAGTCCATGAATAGTATCCAAGGATACTAGTTATCCATAAAGTGCAAACTCAAACCCTAATGACATGTCCCACCCCAACAAATGGTTAGAATTTAAAACACCAAAACCTACTAGAAGTTAGCAAAGATTTACAGTGCTCAAATACACACACACAGTGCTGGTAGGGGTAAAATAACCAAATGTATCTTCTAAACAAACCTCATCAGCTCTTCTACAATAAAATATGTATACATCTAATGTCTCACCCACCCTTGCTCTAGGTATTTGGCCACGAGAAATAGGTCCCTACCCCACAGAGCTATAGAAACCACATAGCAGAGCACCAGTGTAGAAACACACTGACAAAACAGATTCCAGAAATAACACAGATTTATGGTTTATTGAAATTTTCAGAGATACCAAGAACTCAAACTGAGGAAACGATGGTCTCTTCCATAAAGGTCAAGAGCTAGATATCATCTGGAGGTTTTTACAATCAGAGGACCTGTGTTTGATCCCAAGAACAGTTGAGTGCTTGTAATTCCAGTACTAAAACAGTAGAGACAGGTAGATTCCTGAGGTGTGTTTGCCATTTAGCCTGGGGCTCAATTGGCAAGTCAGTGAGAGAACTTGTGTCAGAAAAACAAGGTGAATGACCTAGATAAAGACACTGAGTTTGTCATCTGACCTCCACACATATGCACATCTGTACAAGCATGTATATATACACACATACGCAAGAAAAAGAACTCAAAAGGTGTAGTAGTATGAATGAAGATGCCCCTCATAGGCCATTAGGGAGTGGCACTATTAGGAGATGTGGCTTTGTTGTAGTAGATGTGGCCTTGGTGGAGGAAGTGTGTCACTGTGGGTGGGCTTTGGAGTTTCAAATGCTCAAGCCAGACCCAGCGTCTGTCTTGCTCTCTCTTCCTTCTGTCCGCCAATCTGGATTTAGAACTCTCAGCTACCTCTCCAGCACCATACCTGCCTGCACTCCACCATGCTTCCTGTCATGATGATAATGGACTAAACCTCTGAACTATTACCTAGTACCAATTAAATGTTTTCTGTCATAAAAGTTGCTGTGGTAAAGGTGTCTCTTCACAGCAATAGAACAGTGACCAAGACAAGAGGCTTAAAAGGGCCTGAAACTACTAGAAGATGTTAAATGAGGAAAGCGCCATAGCATCAATTTGGGAAACATTATTTTAGATGTAAACCCCAAACTACAGGTAACATAAGCAGAAAGAGTCAGATGTGATTCCAACCAACTATGAAGCTAGAAAAACAATGAACAGAACAAAAAGGTAATCTGTAGAATAGGAGAAATATCTGTGAGCCATGTATCTGATAGGAAACAAATGTCTAAATAAATCAGGAATAAAAACAACCAATAGCAAAACAATGAAAAAAAGACTAAACAAAAGCCACCCAATAGCTTAACTTAAAAATGGGCAAAGGTTCTAGGTTGGCATTTCTCAAAAGGAGACATATAAATACCCAACAGGCATATGAACAGATGCCCAGTGTCACTAACCAGCAGAGAACTTCAAATTAGAACCACAATAAAGGACCAATCACTTCTGTTAGAGTGGATATTCTAAAAACAGATGAAAATGCCAAGTTTCTATGATGTATGAATATAAAAATGCCTCTGAGGGCATGAATGGCATTTCACTGCTAGTGGACTGGCTTTGGAGAAATGATTGGATGGTGAGGACTGTGACTTCATCAGTGAACCAACACACTGGAAAATCCACAGCTAAATGGAGTAGCAAGTAATGAGACCTAGCTTGAGGAAATAGAACACAGGGTTTGCCTGTGAAGGGTGTATCTGCTGAGGAACGCCCATCTCCATCTTTCTCTGCTTCATAACTACTGTGAAGAGAGAAGCTTTCCTCTAATATGTCCTCTTTCCCTATTGCTCTGCTTCACCGTAGGCCCAGAAACAGACATGCATTGTTTTAGCTACTGCTCCCTTGCTGTGAAGAGACACATTTCAATGGGGGCTGGTTTACAGTTTCAGAGGCTTAGTCCATTACCATCATGGTAGGAAGCATGGTGCTAGAGCAGTGGCTGGGAGCTACATCCTGGTCCACAGGCAGAGAGAGACTCTGGGCTTGGCATGGGCATTTGAAACCTCAAAGCCCACCGCTGGTGATACATGTCCTCAAACAAGGCCACATCTCCTAATTGTTTCAAAAAATGGCACTCCCTGGTAACCAAGCATTCAAATCTATGACTCTATGGGGCTGTTCTCATTCAAACCACTACATGCATATAAAAGCACATATTGAAAATGATTACATGCTATAACATGTCTAAATCATGGCATATAACATGATTAACAATTAAAGAAGAAATGGCAAACTTGGAAAACACTGCAATTTTAACAAAAATATATCCTTAATACAGTAAAATAATTTATAAATCAGCAAAAAACACTAGAGAAAAAAATCTAAAAGATAATGACAGAAATAAGTCAGTTATCATATGAAAAAACTGCCCATTTCCTATGTCAGATAATACAAATGAAGAGGGAGGGATTCATTTAAGATGTACTCAGGTGGAAATAAAAACATTCATTCAAGCTTATCAAACAAAAAATTTTTAATATTAAGGGTTGTCATATGAATAAACAAAATTTGGCACATATAGGTGTGGTGGTTTGAATGAAAACAGCCATGCAGGCTCATAGGAAGTGGCATTCTTTGAAAGGATTAGGAGGTGTGGCTTTGTTGTAATAGGTATGGCTTTATTGGAGGATGTGTGCCTCTGGGAGTGGGCTTCGAGATTTCAGAAACTCAAGCCAGCACCAGTGGCTCATTCTCTCTTCCTGCTGCCTGCTGATCCAGATGTAGAACTCTGGGTCTACAGCACCATGTCGGCCTGCATGCCACCATGATGCCTGCCATAATGATAATGGACTAGACCTCTGAATTGTAAGCCAACCCCAATTAAATGTTTACCTTATTAATAGTTGCCATGGTCATGGTGTCTCTTCACAGCAATAGAAACCCTAAGATAACAGGCAACAGAGTATTACTCGGCCATAAAGAAGAGTGAGGTCTTGCCATCTACAAAGAATAAATAGAACTGAAGATCACTACATTAAGTAAAATAGACTCAGAATACCACATGTTTGCTGTCATATGTGGAATGGAGATTTTTAAAGTCATGAAAGAAGAATGGGGATAGTGAAAGGGAATGAAACCAGCAGGAAGCAAGAGACAAGAAAGAGTAATGCGAGGATCGTGAACATGAGTACATTGTATATGTGTTGAAGACGCCATGAGGCCCATTTATACTAATAAAAATGAACAGAAAGCTAGCTACCAAGGACTTCCCATTCCCTGTGAACTGGAATTTCAATTTAGAGATTATGTCATAGGAAGATATGAGAACAATCTACATGCAAATCTATTCATTGATTAAATTCATGCTTAAAATGGAAAACTGTACTGAATGACACTGAATAATAAAATATCTTACTGACAATGAATTACAAAAAATGACAATAGCTGTGCTGGGACAGGCTTCTAATGTCATCACTTGTGAAGCTGGACAAGAGGACTGTTGAAGGTTTGAGGCTACCCTGTGTAGATGGAGTTTTTGTCCCATCTGTTTCCACAGCTGTTTAGTCCCAAATAAATACAGGGAGACTTATATTAATTATAAACTGTTTTGCCAATGGCTTAGGCCTCTTACTGGCCAGCTCTCTCTTATTTTTTTTATTTTATTTTTTTATTAAATTATTAATATTTTCACATGTACTTTCCCTCTCCCTCTCCCTCCCCCCACCCCCATTCCTTCTCCCCCACCTCCAACCTACCCCCCACCCCATCCACCCGCCACTCCCCAGGCAGGGTAGGGCCCCCAACCAGGGCTCCACCAAGTCCACCAAATCTTCCTGTGCTGGGCCTAGGCCCCTCCCCATGTGTTCAGAGACAGAGCGAATCCCTTCAAGTGGGATGGGCTCTCGAAGTCCCTCCCACCCACCAGGGCAAAACGCCAGTCCACCTCCAGAGGCTCCCAGGAGTGCAGGGGCCTCCCCATTGGCATCCATGATCAGGGGGCTGGATTAGTCCTGTACTGTCCTCCCAAAGAGCATCTGGGGTCGATATGCTTTCCCTTTTTCAGGCCAACTGTTTCTGTGGGTTTCTCCAACCAGGTACAGACCCCTTCATTCTTCATTCCTCCCTCTCTTCAACTGAGTTCCAGATTTCAGCTCAGTGTATTTCTGTGGATGTCTGTCTCTGCTCTCATCAGCCACTGGATGAGGACTCTAGAATAGCATAGAGAGTATTCATCAATCTCATTCTAGGGGAAGGGTTTCTAGGCCAACTTCTCCTCCACTGCCCAGACTGTCAGATCGTGTCATCCTTATAGGTCTCTGGAGATCTTCCTAGTTCCAGATCTCTTCTCGGACCTATAGTGGCTCCCTCTGATATGGTATCTCTCATCCTGCTCTCTCTCCTCTATTCTTCCCCCAACTCAATATATCTGCTCCTCCATTTCTTCTCCTCTACTCTTCATCTTGTGCTCTTATTGTGGCAGCACCCACTCCCCTACCCTCATGCTCTCAATTAGCTCGGGAGTTCATGCCATTTCCCATTCCTGGGGTCCATTTATCCCTTAGAGTCATTCATGATTTCTAGTTTCCTTGGGGTAGAGGATTATAGGCTGGTAAACCTTTGCTCTATGTCTAAAAATCATATATGAGTGAGTACATACCATGTTTGTCTTTTTGTGATTGGGTTACCTCACTCAGGATGGTTTCTTCTAGTTCCATCCATTTGCCTGCGAATTTCAAGATTCCATTGCTTTTTTCTGCTGAGTAGTACTCCATTGTATAAATGTACCACATTTTCTCTTTCCATTCTTCAGTTGAGGGGCATCTAGGTTGTTTCCAGGTTCTGGCTATTACAAACAATGCTGCTATGAACATGGTTGAACATATGTCCTTGTTGTATGGACAAGCATTATTTGGGTATATACCCAAGAGAGGAATGGCTGGATCTTGAGGTAGATTGATTCCCATTTTTCTGAGCAACCGCCATACTGATTTCCAAAGTGGTCTTACAAGTTCACACTCCCACCAGCAATGGAGGAGTGTTCCTTCTTCTCCACAACCTCTCCAGCATAGGTTGTCATTGGTATTTTTGATTTTAGCCATTCTGACAGGTGTGAGGTGGTATCTCAGAGTTGTTTTGAGTTGCATTTCTCTGATGGCCAAGGATTTTGAGCACTTTCTTAAGTGTCTTTCAGCCATTTCAGATTCCTCTGTTGAAAAATCTCTGTTTAGTTCTGCACCCCACTTTTTAATTTCATTGTATGGTGTTTTGGTGGCTAGCTTCTTGAGCTCCTTGTATATTTTGGAAATCAGTCCTCTGTCAGATGTGGGGCTGGTGAAGATTTTTTCCCATTCTGTGGGTGGTCGTTTTGTCTTACTGACTGTGTCCTTTGCCTTACAGAAGCTTCTCAGTTTCAGGAGGTCCCATTTATTAATTGCAGACCTCAGTGTCTGTGCTTCTGGCGTGATGTTCAGGAATCGTTCTCCTGTGCCAATTTGTTCAAGGGTTGTTCCCACTTTCTCTTCTAAAAGATTCAGTGTGGCTGGGTTTATGGAGAGATCTTTGATCCATTTGCACTTAAGTTTCGTGCATGGTGACAAGTATGGATCTATCTGCAATTTTCTGCATGTTCGAATCCAATTGTGCCAGCACCATTTGTTGAAGATGCTATCTTTTTTCCATTGTATGGATTTAGCACCTTTGTCAAAAATAAGGTGTTCGTAGGTGCGTGGGTTAATATCTGGGTCTTCAATTCGATTCCATTGGTCTATCTGTCTATTCTTGTGCCAATACCAAGCTGTTTTCAGAACTATGGCTCTATAGTAGACCTTGAAGTCAGGGATGGTGATGCCTCCAGAGGATCTTTTATTGTAAAGAGTTGTTTTGGCTATCCTAGGTTTTTTATTTTTCCATATAAAGTTGAGTATTGTTCTTTCAATGTCTGTGAAAAACTGTGTTGGGATTTTGATGGGGATTGCATTAAATCTGTAGATTGCTTTTGGTAGAATTGCCATTTTTACTATGTTAATTCTGCCTATCCAAGAGCACGGGAGATCTTTCCACTTTCTGGTATCTTCTTTAATTTCTTTCTTTAAAGTCTCAAAGTTCTTATTGTACAGGTCTTTCACTTTTTTGGTTAGTGTTACCCCCAGATATTTAATGTTGCTTGTGGATATTGTGAAAGGTGATGTTTCCATGATTTCTTTCTCATTGAGTTTATCATCTGTATACAGTAGGGCTACAGATTTATTTAAGTTAATTTTGTATCCTGCTACCTTGCTGAAGGTGTTTATCAGCTGTAGGAGTTTCCTGGTAGAGTTTTTCGGGTCACTTATGTAGACTATCATGTCATCTGCAAATAGTGAAAGTTTGACTTCGTCCTTTCCAATTTGTATCCCTTTGATATCCTGATCTTGTCTTATTGCTCTAGCTAGAACTTCAAGAACAATATTGAAGAGATATGGAGAGAGTGGACATCCTTGTCTTGTTCCTGATTTTAGAGGAAATGCTTTGAGTTTCTCTCCATTTAGTTTGATGTTGGCTATTGGTTTGGTGTATATCGCGTTTATCATGTTTAGATATGTTCCTGTTATTCCTGTTCTCTCCAAGATCTTTGTCATGAAGGGATGTTGGATTTTGTCAAAGGCCTTTTCAGCATCTAGTGAGATGATCATGTGGTTTTTCTTTTTCAGTTTGTTTATATGGTAGATTACATTGATGGTTTTTCGTATATTGAACCATCCTTGCATCCCTGGGATGAAGCCCACTTGATCGTGGTGGATGATTTTTCTGATATGTTCTTGGATTCGATTAGCCAATATTTTATTGAGTATTTTAGCATCAATGTTCATGAGAGATATTGGTCTGTAGTTCTCTTTCTTATTCTTATCTTTGTGTGGCTTGGGTATCAAAGTGATTGTAGCCTCATAGAAGGAGTTTGGCAATATCCCATCTGCTTCTATTGTGCGGAACAGTTTGAGGAGTATTGGTATCAGCTCTTGTTTGAATTTCTGGTAGAATTCTGCAGTGAAGCCATCTGGTCCTGGGCTTTTTTTGGTTGGGAGGCTTTTGATGACTGCTTCTATTTCATTAGGGGTTATGGGTCGATTTAAATTGTTTATCTGATCTTGATTTAATTTTGGTAAGTGATATTTATCCAGGAAACTGTCCATTTCCATTAGATTTTCGAATTTTGTGGAGTACAGATTTTCAAAGTATGACCTAAAGATTCTCTGGATTTCCACAGTGTCCGTTGTTATATCCCCCTTTTCGTTTCTGATTTTGTTAATTAGTGTGCTCTCTCTCTGCCTTTTGGTTAGTTTGGCTAGAGGTTTGTCTATCTTGTTGATCTTCTCAAAGAACCAACTCTTTGTTTCATTGATTCTTTGTAATGTTTTCCTAGTTTCTACTTTATTGATTTCAGCTCTCAGGTTGATTATTTCCTGGCGTCTACTCCTCCTTGGTGAGTTTGCTTCTTTTTGCTCTAGTGTTTTCAGTTGTTCTGTCAGTTCTCTAATGTGACTTTTCTCTAGTTTCTTCATGTGGGCACTTAGTGCTATGAACTTCCCTCTTAGGACTGCTTTCAGAGTGTCCCATAAGTTTGGGTATGTTGTGTCTGCATTTTCATTAGAATCTAGGAAGTCTTTAATTTGTTTTTTTATTTCTTCCTCAACCCAGGAATGGTGCAATTGGGTGTTATTCATTTTCCAAAAGTTTGCAGGTTTCCTGCCATTTGTATTGTTGCTGAATTCTAGCTTTAATGCATGGTGGTCTGATAAGATACAGGGGGTTATTTCAATTCTTTTGTAATTGTGGAGGTTTGCTTTGTTGCCTACTATGTGGTCAATTTTGGAGAAGGTGCCATGTGGTGCTGAGAAGAAGGTATATTCTTTTGAGTTTGGATGGAATGCTCTATAGATATCCGTTAACCCCAGTTGGGCCATGACTTCTTTCAGATCCTCTGTTTCTTTGTTAAGTTTTTGTCTGGTGGTCCTGTCTAGTGGTGTAAGGGGGGTGTTGAAGTCTCCTACTATAAGTGTGTGTGGTTTTATGTGTGGTTTGAGCTTTAGTAATGTTTCTTTCACAAATGTGGGTGCCTTCTATTTGGAGCATAGATGTTCAGGATTGAGATTTCATCTTGATGGACTTTTCCTGTGATGAGTATGAAATGCCCTTCTTCATCTCTTTTGATTGATTTTAGTTTAAAGTCCATTTTGTTAGATATTAGGATTGCTACACCTGCTTGTTTCTTGAGGCCATTTGATTGGAAAATCTTTTCCCATCCTTTTACTCTGAGGTATCGCCTGTCTTTGAAGTTGAGGTGTGTTTCTTGTAAACAGCAGAAAGATGGATTCTGTCTTCGTATCCATTCTGTTAGCCTATATCTTTTTACGGGTAAGTTAAGGCCATTGACATTTAGGGATATTAATGTCCATTGTTCGTTGGTTCTTGTTTGGTTTGGATTTATTGTTGGTGGTGTCATTGTGTGTGGATTTTGCCCTCCTGCTTCCTTTTGTGTTTGGCAATATTAGATTATCTATTGCCTGTGTTTTTGTGCGTGTAGTTATGTTCCTTGGGTTGGAGTTTTCCTTCCAGAACTTTCTGTAGGGCTGGATTGGTGGATATGTATTGTTTAAATCTGTTTTTGTCATGGAAAATCTTGTTTTCTCCATCTATAGTGACTGAAAGTTTTGCTGGGTACAGTAGTCTGGGTTGACATCCATGCTCCCTTAGTGCTTGTAGTGTATCTATCCAAGACCTTCTGGCTTTCATAGTTTCCATTGAGAAGTCGGGTGTGATTCTGATTGGTTTGCCTTTATATGTTACTTGGCCTTTTTCCTTTGCAGCTCTTAATATTTTTTCTTTATTCTGTAGATTTGGAGTTTTGATTATTATGTGTCGGGGGGACTTCTTTTTGTGGTCCAGTCTGTTTGGTGTCCTATAAGCTTCTTGTACTTTCATAGGCATATCTTTCTGTAGGTTGGGGAAGTTTTCTTCTATGATTTTGTTGAATATGTTTTCTGTACCTTTGAGCAGTGTTTCTTCACCTTCTTCTACACCTATTATTCTTAGGTTTGGTCTTTTCACGGTGTCCCATATTTCCTGTATATTTTGTGTTAGGGATTTGTTGGACTTGAGGTTTTCTTTGGTTGATGAATGTATATCCTCTAGCGAGTCTTTAATAGCTGAGATTCTCTCTTCTGTCTCTTGGATTCTATTAGTTATACTCACATCTTTAGATCCTGATCGTTTATCCAACCTTTCCATTTCCAGCATCGCTTCATTCTGTGTTTTCTTTAATGTGTCTAATTCAGCTTTCATGTTTTGAACTGTTTCAAGAGCTTCCTTCACTTGTTTGGTTGTTTTATCTTGGGTTTCTTTAGCTTCTTTAAGAGATTTGTTTATTTCTTGAATATTTTGGTTTGTCTTTTCCTCCATATCGTGTAATTTTTTGCTTACTTTTTCTTCTATTTCTTTAAGGGATTTTCTTGTTTCCTCTTTGAAGGTCTCTATCATCTTGCTCAGATAATTTTTGAGGTCCATCTCTTCTTCATGCACTGTGTTGGGCTTTTCAGATCTTGCTGGAGTGGAGTCCCTAGATTCTGGTGGTGTCATATTGGTCTTTCTGTTGTTGAGCGGGTTCTTATTCTGTCTTCTTCCCATATCTTTTTCCAGTGAGTGCAGGTAGGATCTCTCTATCTCCTCTTGTTACTCTGTAGTGTGTGTGGGCCAGGAATTCAATGTCCGAAGCTCTGGATGGTTTTGCCTCTCCTCGTAGCTTCCTCACTCTGATGGCGTTAGGCCTCTTGGCGGATTGGTCGCCGGGAATGCAATGAAGAGTGGCCTGTACCCAGATTCGGGGAGCTCCTCCCTGCCTGGACGTGTCTGTTTCAAGCAGGGACGAGCCAGGAGGGATCTGGGTGAATGGCGCTTAGGACAAGAATTGGGTAAAAGCAGGGGGTGGCTCACCTGGTCTGCGATGAGTCCACGGAAAGGGAAGGAAGAGTGTCCTGAACCAAGCCAGATTCAGGAAGCTCCACCCTGCCTGGGCGTGTCTGTTTCAAGCAGGGACGAGCCTGGAGGGATCTGGGTGAATGGCGCTTAGGACAAGAATTGGGTAAAAGCAGGGGGTGGCTCACCTGGTCTGCGATGAGTCCACGGAAAGGGAAGGAAGAGTGTCCTGAACCAAGCCAGATTCAGGAAGCTCCACCCTGCCTGGGCGTGTCTGTTTCAAGCAGGGACGAGCCTGGAGGGATCTGGGTGAATGGCGCTTAGGACATGAATTGGGTAAAAGCAGGGGGTGGCTCACCTGGTCTGCGATGAGTCCACGGAAAGGGCGCTCTCTCTTATTTTTAACCCATTTTTCTGGTAGCTACATGGTGCCTCCCTGGTGGCTTCTCTGAGTCATCTCCCCAGAATTCTCCTATGCTCCCTGCCTATAGTCCCTGCCTGGCTACTGGCCAGTGTTTTAGTCATCAACCAGTAAGAGAAACATATATTCACAACATACAGAAGGACATTTACCCATCAACCCTGAGCTAGAAAGTGAGTTCCAGATAACCAGAGCTACAGAGTAGGACTCAGTCAAGTGGAAAGTAAGATACAAAATGTTTAAAACTGTCAGAACATGATCCATGAAAGTCTTGTAACCTGTTTCTCCATTGTTAGGACAAACACCTGGCTGACCCCGCCCCCTAATGATGGGCAGGCATGCACATGGACGTGCTACGTCACCCGTCACAAATTCCGGCCTGCATGAGGACTCTGCGCATGCGTGGAACCTCAGTGTGCATGTGCAGTCTTCCCTTTAAAAGTTCCAACTTCCCTGCTTCGCTCTCTCTGCCTCTCTTCTTCTCACTCTCTGTCCTGTTCTGATCTTCTATTTTTCTCTCTTGCTCACTCTCTTGTGATATAATAAACTATTGTTAACATGTCTCTTAGTCTCATGTCTCATCCTGCACCTCTCCTTTCTTTCTAATTTTAAGCAAAAACCTAATATCCATGACATAGGTCATTCTTGGAAAGTGCTTTCATGCCCTCTCAGGTGGGTTTGCTTCAGATTACCCATCACTATTCAGAATGGCATTGTCCTCGTGAATTCATGTGGACTTGCCCTTGTGACTGTATATAGCTTGAACTCAAGTGAACATTGCTCATATGACTTTGACAAACCCTCAGATTATAAATTGTCTGATGCCTTCAATAAAGATGGCTACTGCATGAGACCTTAGTCCACCTCATTTTTAGGTTCCACTCTCCCAGGTTCATTCTAACTAGAGCAGTAACACAATACTATACAAACTATAATATCATTTTTGGGTAAAACTACTGTGTACACAGGGGTGGTGTGCCCAATTCTAAGTAGTGGCTGTATTGGAGTGATGAACTAAAAGGTTCTTTTGTTTTTGTTGTTTTCTTTTTGACCCTTTATGTGATATTAGTCTACTAAACTCCTGGAGTGTAGGAGTGTCTTACCAGTACATATTTGCTTTTATTTAGTGTCCAGTATAGAGAATGTATATAACAAAACTGGAATAATCACTGAACACAATACAAACATCTTAAAGACAAAATGACTAGAATTTCTAATTAGAAATTATAAAAATTTTCACTATTACATCTTTGAAATTGTATATAAGAAAGGGGCTTGGGAAATACTGGAAAGTGCCTATTATACATTAAGGAAAAAAACAGTATGTACATGGAAAAAAGCACAGAAAAAGACAAAATAGAAGATTATGAACAGTTGTTCCTGAATGCTTGGAATTATTTGTTATTTTCTTCCTAAACATCCTTTAGTACAAATATATTGTTCATACAATTATAAGATGTTTAAGTTAAACCTTTAAAAGATAAAAGACTATAAATAAGGGGCAGAATATTGTATACACCCTGAGCCTCAAATACTAGGGTCTTTGGCTCCTCTGACTTCCAACAAGGGATTGGACTCTTCTGGAAACCTGGGAAATGGAGGATACTGCTAGAGCCTGTCAAAGAGGGTCACTGCCAGGTAGCTGTCATTTTTAAGTCAGCAAGCATTCACACAGCACACAGAGCTTGAAGCAACCCTGCGAATAACAAAGCTTACAGAATTTCTGGCTACTGTGGTGATTGGAATGAGAATGGCTCCCAGAGGCTCAGATGATTGAATGGGGAATTTGATCCCGAGTTAGTGCAACAGTTTGGAAGGAGGTGTGGCCTTATTGAAATAGGTGTCAAAGCCAATGCTAGGCCCAAGCTCTCTCTCTCTCTCTCTCTCTCTCTCTCTCTCTCTCTCTCTCTCTCTCTCTCTCTCTCTCTTATCCCTCTCCCTCTTCCTCTCTCTCCCTCCCTCCCTCCCCAGATCTCTCTCTCTCTCTCTGCCTGCTGCCCATTGATCAGGATGTAAGCTCTCAGATACTGCTGCAGCACAATGCCTGCCTGCCTGCTGTCATTCTTCCCACCATGACGGTCATGGACTAACCCTCTGAAACTGAAGCAAACCCCAATTAAATACTTTTTTTGGATTTATTTATTTATTTCCCAAGAGATTTTTTTATTAGTTCAAATTAGAAACAAGCTTGCTTCACATGTCAATCCCTACTCACTCTCCCTCCCCTCCCCCAACCCTTCCCCAGCTCCCCACCTCATCCCCCCTCTGCTCCCCAGGGAGGGTAAGGCCTTCCATGGGGGTTCCCCCAAAGTCTGTCATATCATCCTGGGCAGGGCCTAGGCCCTCTCCCATGTGTCCAGGCTAAGAGAGCATCCGTCCATGTGGGATGGGCTCCCAAAGTCCCTTCTTACGCCAGGGATAAATATTGATCCATTACTAGGGGCCCCCTAGAGTTTCTCTGGTCACAGCAATAGAACAATAATCAGAACAGTTCTAATGAGTTGCTACTGAAGCTCATTAGACAAGGGGAAAGATGAGCTGGGCGATTCCTTCTTTTCCTGCTTCCCTTCCCTTACCTCCCTCCTGCTTCCTTTGCAGCTCTCCAGGTTCCTCTTCCTTTCAGAGGTAACCTATTACTAGGGGAAATGAGGTGACTTATTATCTAAGGCAATGACAAAGCATCAAACAGAGATAACAGCTGAGAATGGAGTTGTGTGGTCTGCAGTGGATTACACAGACAATTCCTGTCCTTTAGGACAATTTCTGCTAGTGATGACAGAGTCATCTCAGTTGTGTGAAGACAAATTATGATGCTTGTCCAAGAACAAAATTGCCTAGGGACAAAAAGAATTTACCTCTGACACTAAGCAATGCATGCTTGTATTTATAATCAGATGCAATATGCTGGTGTACCTGTGTATATATGTGATAAGGATGAGGGAGAAGGAAGAAAGGTGGCTAGGAAAAAGTCAAAGACTCCAGACTTCTTAGTTAATATCATACTCCTAGGGAAGCTTAACTTGGGCAATTCTGAATGGTTAAGAGCTGCCTCCCTCACTCTCATTCTAGGCAGGATTTGAATTCTGAGCACCCTGTGTGCAGACTGGAAGGCACCACGGCACCACCCCGGTTCTGCCAGTTCTTGGGGCCTTACACACTGGCCAAGTATCTGAGGGTATTTCTCCATTCTCCCATCTCTCAACCAGTTACAGGGAGGTTCAAGCAGCCTCCTCTACAGCACAGTAGCTCTAACCTCTGCCATCCCAAAAGGTAATGGCACCAAGAAAGGGGAAATGAATGCCCTAGATGGATTCTGCCTCACCCTAGAAGATGGCCACTTCCCTTTTCTGTAATAAAGTAAAAGCTGGCATTATTAGGTACAGCCACATTGCTGTGTATGCTTAAGCACACTTGCCAACAATTCATATAATTTAGCTACATAAAAGGAAGATATGAAGTCAGCAGCCACCATAGACAGACCTTAGAAAGTCAGGGTGGGGGAGTCATTTAACAGGAAAGTCAATTACACAGGAGCACTAAGGATCTCTCCTTCTCGCTCTCCCACTCCATCTTTCCTTCCCCCTCTCTCTCCCTCCCTCTCATTATCCCTCTTGCTCTCCCTCACTCTCTTTCTTTCTCTCTCTCTCTCTCTCCCTCTCTCTTACTCTCACTCTCTTCCACTAACTCTCCCTCCCCTCTCTCTCCCTTCCTCCCCCTCTCTCTCCCTCCCTCCCTCCCTGTCTCCCTCCGTCTCTCATCCACTCCCTTCTTCAATCCCTACTCCTCTTTGCAAATTACACACAAGCTTTGGGTTCAGACCAAGACTATCCTGGGTGCTGAGAAATTTCTACAGGGAGGAATACCCAGCTCAGAGGCTTCTCAAATGCCATTCCCCAAAGCAAGATTCCAGAGGGAAAAAGAGAAAGTCAGTAGTGACAGTGCTGGGCCTCATCTTGGGCTGACATCAACACCACCCATGGAATACACTGGAGAGAGCCCATCACAGGGCACTAGTACCATCAGTATCTAGAAGAGAAATTTGTAGGGCTGCAGTTGTTGGCTCTCTATCCCAAGCATGCCACACCCTGCATGGCAGGGTAGCATGTAATTATTACTTTTGGACCAATTAAACTTAATTAAATGATTAAGTTTCATTAAATTATAATCTAGGCTTTTGATTTCCCAGCTGTGGGCTTGTCTTGAGAAATTCAGATTTTAATGTCACAGTAATATCGACATCTGATTTGTTGTCAGCCAAAAGGAAGGGCATTGGGAAAATTTCTCAGCTGGCCCACTTGGCTCATTCCACTTTAGCAAAGGGCATGATTTTTTTTGGTGGCCCATGATACAGTTCTACTTTGCTCAGGAACCTGACATTCACAGACCCAAAGTGGCAGCTTTCATATGCATCTGCACACTTCACCATCAGCCAGATTCGCCATCAAGACCACCTTGCAGAGTTTGACAAGCTTTTCTTTAGATAACTAAAAACCTCATTACTATTCTCTGTATGCTATATATGGATAAAACAAAGGTACCCGGAGCTGTTGTCTAGGGAGTTGTGAATTTACCTTCAGATGAGGAGACTCAGAGGACTTATAATATGAATCATCACATTCCTTTTCAGAAAAAAATACAACTCCACAGTGAAGAATGTCTATGAGAGCTGGTCAATATTTGTGAAGTATTCGCCCTGAAGAAGAAATCCAATCTTAAAAAGATGGTTGTCTTCATGGGATTAGTGGTGGAAGCCTATAGTTTTATGAGACAGATGGTTATTTTGTTTTTCTTTTGGGGCACAGTCAAGAAATGAATGAATTGAAAATCAAGGGTCAGTGTGATAGTTAGGGACATATTTGTCCAGATTTACTGGAACACCAGTTTCTCTGCTGAAATACCCAACTCATACAGCCTCACATCAGCCACTTACTCCATGTGTCTTTTTAGTCACAGGGTTCTCATTTCATGATAAACGGTGAGAATCCCTCTGGTTTAGTTGTAATTCATTTATTCATTTTTTTTTTGCTTTTCTAGACAGGGTTTCTCTGTGGAGCATATCATGGCACTTGCTCTGGAGACCAGGCTGGCCTCGAACTCACAGAGATCCACCTGCCTCTCCCTTCCGAGTGCTGGGATTAAAGGCATGCGCCACCAACACCCAGCTGTAATTCATTTTTTTTGATGGCAAAAACATTCCTTTGCATGAAATAGTACACAAATTATTAAGCTCCTTCTTGGCTGATCCCCTTCCCCCAACTTCTTTCCTTTGGACAGGTTGGTAAGGCACAATGCAGGCACATTCCTAAAGTCACTACCTACCTTCCTCTGCAGGCTGCACACACTTCCAAGGGCACAGCTGTTGGATCAATGGGTACCTGTACTTTGAGTCCAAATGCACATCACAGATCACCAGCCAAGTGTCAGAATGAATTTTCCCATCCCTGTTCTGAACCCCCACAGCACTTGATAAAGCTGTTTACCTCTCAATGCAAAATGTTTCTCCGTCATCCACTTTATTATCTTTGACAATTTGAGCAGCTTCTCATACTCTTGCTGGTCATTTAAATGTACTCTGTGAATTCTTTTTTTCTTCACCATTTTGTTGTTCATTTACCAAATCAAGGAGCTCATGTGGTTGATACAAAGATTGTCTTTTAAATTAGTAGTACACTTAGCCTATTGACATCACAATTTTAAAATCAAACTAGCTGTGTTTTCTTTTACATTCTCTAGTCTTAGTTTTAAAATGTCTGTCCCTGGGCCAGGAAGGTGGGTAACAGTGGGTAACAGTGTTACTTAGTGGGTAACAGTGCTTGCTGTCCAAGGCTGAAGACCTGGGCTGCGTATACAGCTTCTGAAGTAGAAGAACTGACTCCCACACATGTCCTGTGACCTCTGTATATGATTGACCAGCCTCCGAAACCAAGATAATAAAAAAGAAAGTTCTTGAGTTAGCAACATGGCTCAGAGATAAAAGCACTTGTTATCAAGGCTGGGAGCCTGAGTTCAATCCTTAGGACCTACATGAATTTTGAAAGTCTCTTTCACTCTTAGTGTGTGTGAGAGAGATGGGGGTGGAGGAGGAGGAGGAGGAGGAGGAGGAGGAGGAGGAGGAGGAGGAGGAGGAGGAGGAGGAGGAGGAGGAGGAGGAGGAGGAGGAGGAGGAGGAGAAAAAGAAGAAGAAGAAGAAGAAGAAGAAGAAGAAGAAGAAGAAGAGAGAGAGAGAACCTTCTTAAATTCTTATGATGATGATGATGATGATGATGATGATGATGATGATGATGAGACAGGGTTTCTCTGTGTAGCCCTGGCTGTCCTGGAACTTGCTCTGTAGACCAGGCTGACCTCTGTCTCCCAAATGCTGGGATTAAAGGTATGCGCCACTACTGCCAGGCTGAGCCATCCTGAATTCTTAAAAAACAAAACAAACAAACAAAAAACAAAATAAAACCTTCATTCCTTCATTGTAATTTTTCACATAGAAAAAAATGTAATCTACTTGAAATGGGTTTTCTATATTTAGAAGAAAATTCACTCAAATAGAGAACTAGCTGAGCTTTGTTCTGCATTGAATTGTCATTTGTCCTGTATCTGGTTTGCTAGCAATGACTGCAGACACAAATAAAATGACTGGATGGACAATACCCTCTAGCTATGTGGTGAGAATTTAAGGGTCTTAATTGGTTTTCATTTTACGTATCTGTATATTCTGACTTTTTCCTCCAATGATTGTGGATTGTAACAACAACAGTAAAGCAGGGGGGCTATAAACACAACTGGTTCCTGTACATACTGTCCCAAGATAAAAACAATAACCAGGCATACAGCTGCTGTTCTTGGAGACTTGAGGTTTCCCCTCAGGGAGAAAGATGAGAGTTCTATTCTCAGAGCTTTGGGGATATCTCTTTAGAATCCAGCCTGCCCACAGTTGGGACTGCTTGAGTTCTAAAAAGACATTGCATTCTGCCAGCCAAATCTAGGCTAAGCCTGAGGTGGTGAGCGCAGGTGTGACTGGCACCACTGTTATTCAAGTGAGTGTTTAGTGGATTGGTAGAGTGGACTGTGTTGAGCTGATGCAATAACTACCAGGGTTCAGTGTATTCTTCACAACCTGTGAAATGTTACAACAGTGCTGCTTCTAAAGCAGCTTCAGTACTTAAGATAGTTCCAATTGGTGATTAGAGAACACCTTCAGGTTATACCAATGTAGCACCTGCCCCTAAGTGACAAAGGTCAACAAAGTTTTCATGCCTCTCTAGCAGCAGCACAGCACAGCTCAAGTGATCTCGATATACTCATTTCAGGGCAGATGCTGTGTTAGACCAAAAACTTTCTTACCATTCAGCTTACCAAAGCCACCAGGCATAGTGGGGATCTATAAATTGCATGCTGGAATTGTAGCTTGTGGAAGAGATGCCTGGAGGCAGGGTGAATGGGTTTTCCCAGCCCCTCTCAGAGTTAAGTGGAACATTGTATTTCTTGGCTTCATCCTGTATCCTTGGAGTTGGTGAATGGCAGAATGCCAATTCTGGGCTCGGTAAAACTCACTCAAGTGGGAACCCAGAGCTCTGTGGAACAGACAGGTTGTTTTCAGGGGTCTACAAGCCCATAGATGTGTTTAAGACATCATTCACCTGTAGGTGGATCTTTCTCAAGTTACCATTGCTCATGCCAAAACCATAGCTGACTTCCTGGGTTTAAGGTGTGACAGTTTATGACACTGAGGAGCAAAGCTCCCCATCTGGACACTCAGTTGTGCCCATGGAGAAATATTGCTTCTAATGACAGCCAAGTCCTCATGAGGTCTGAAAACAGTGACACCTCTGGAATGTGGAAGTGGCCCAACAATCTGTGGGGAGGAAGGCCAATGGGGATGGAGTAATCTTTTTTTGTGGTCCTGAAGCAGGGCATGAGCCTTTGGGGCCTAATCTTATCCAAGTTGCATACTTGCAGTCTCTCCATCTGAGAACAGGTATTCTTACACATCCAACTTGGCCATAAAACAAAAGAAATCTCACGTGAAGCTCCCAGGTCTTGTAACTTAGATGGAACTAACTAAAGTACATTCAGAGACACCCTGGCTGGGACCTAAATGCTGATGGAGACTGGGGGTATCTAACATGTCTACCTGGGATTGTGACATAGTTCCTAGAATGATCTACATTGAATGTATCATTTCACTCAGAACTGGGCAGGACCAACAAGCGTTTTCCTCTCTAGCTGGCTGCCCTGAACCTTGGTGTTCTGTTTCTGTTTTGAAAGGAGGCAGGGTTCACGTTATATAGTTCAGGCTGGCCTCAAACTCACAATCCTTACTTCTCAGCCTCCCCATGCTGGCTTGGAACCAGTTTTAATCCCCACCCCTAAATGAGGTCCTCTGTAGTGTTGGGCTTTGTTGTTGTTTTGAACTTCCTTGCAGTTTTTGTTGTTTTTGTTTCCATTTCTTTCCCTTGCCTGGCTGTTCACTTGCTATAGAGAAGCTTGCTTCTGAGATGTGCTGAGCTGTCCTGCAGCTAGCTTTTAGTTACTAGTGAGACATCTAACAGCAGTTGAGAGACTTTTTCTTCAAGATAAAGCAAATGTACTCACTCATGGAAAGTTCAAATGGGGCAGAGTGGTGCTCCGGGGAGAACTGAAGCCAAAGAGAGTTCCCCCATACTCCACCCCCAGCCTGCCCTTCAGAATGAAAATTCTGTCTTCCCAAGAAAACATTCCAACCTCCTAATGCTGCAGAAATCAGATTTTCATAATGAGACAACATAATTAGTTGGGCACGCCTCCAGCTCCTCCCTCCCACCAAGTGCGCGCCCGGGGAGGTGTCTGAGTGCTACCTGTGGACTCACTCAAGAGAACTGTGGAAAGACAGGGAACGTGTGTGTGCGTGTGCGTGTGCGTGTGCGTGTGCGTGTGCGTGTGCGTGTGCGTGTGCGTGTGCGTGTGCGTGCGTGCGTGCGTGCGTGCGTGCGTGCGTGCGTGCGTGCGTGCGTGCGTGTGTGTGTGTGTGTGTAACCCAGGTGAAGTGCCTTGGAGTGCAGAACTGGAAGAAGGGGGCTGTTAGAAGTATGGCTGAAGAATTCTCTAGCCCTCGGGTAGAAAAGGACAAAAGAGCCTTCTGTCCCAAGCTGGGTGCCACAAGCCAGTTGTGTTCACCACACCATCCATTACCCAGTCATCAGTCCCGCCAAACCATGGGGGAGGGGCACTTCACCTTTAAGCACCCCACTCCCCCAGGGGAGGATGGAGCAGTCAGGCTGAGAGGCCAGGGACAAAAACATATTTTTGGCAGCGTGTTATGAACCCAGGGGTGACTGAAGACGCACTCCAGCAGTACAACTGCATTAATAAACTTCCCTTTAGTTGTTCTCTGCACACCTGTCTAAGGCTGTTTCTTGCAACTGACAGCAGCCGAGTAATGCGGTGGTTTTGTGTCCCTGTCACACTGAGAGGTGAGTGTGGCTTGGGGTTCCCTCTCAGCACAGCTCCCTTGGAACATAAAATCTCTTCCCTTGGGCAGGTAATTCCTCCAATTCCCTTTCCTCTCTCTCTCTCTCCCTCTCTCTCTCTCTCTCTCTCTCTCTCTCTCTCTCTCTCTCTCTCTCTCTCTCTCTGCTTCTCACAGGCAAAGGCTTTGTGCTGACCCCAACACCTTGTAAGTATCTTTTATCGGGCCTCGTTTCATCTCACCAACAGTTTTCAACACTTGAACTCATGCAACCCTCACTTAAACCATTTCACAGGTGGACCATTGTGCACCACAGGGTTAATTAACCTGCCCTCCTATCAGAGGAAGAGGGAGCCTCTGAGCTCATCCCTACCCCTGCCCATGCTGTTTCCTCAGGACAGGACATATTCCACTAAACATGCTCCCATCATCTGCCTTTGACTCTATGAGAATGTGTTCCCCCAAACTGTTTGCAGCAGTCCAGCTGTGGCTGGGCTCTAGGGTGCTGGACTCTTCTCTGGAGAGTCGAGCATTTGCAAACGCTCCTGCGAGACCCTGCTGCACTTTGAGCTGCCAGGTGCCAGTGTCCCTCACCTGGTTCATGCTGCACCTCATGGGGCCCATCTTTCCTATGCACTTGACAAGGCCATTCACCTTGTGGCCTGTCGTAAGTGAGACCATTTATGTGCTTTCTTAATCTATGTGCAGACATGGTACACTCTATGTTATTTTGGAGGCTGGAGAGATGGCTCAGAGGTTAAGAGCACTGGTTGCTCTTCCAGAGGAACTGTTTGGTCTTGGCAGTCACGTAGAGCAACTAACAATTAATTTCCTTTTCTATTCTCCACAGGCACAAAAATAAATCTTTTATTTTAAAAGTAAGTTTGAATGACTTAGAAAGATAAACATTTCACTTGAATGCCAATGTTCTCTCCTACTAGCCTGCTCTTTTCTCTTAAGAAAGGGAAAAGTAGAGGGAGACAGAGGACTAAAGTTAACAGACAGGGAACAGTTCATGTATATGCGCCTTACATAACCAGAGTTGGAAGCACTGCCCTGACCTGGAAGATGAAGAGGGGGTTGGGTCTCCTCTAGCCTTGTGTTTGTAGTTTGTAGTGGGAGTTGGAGTCTAGCAACAGCAGGCCTATAACGTGTGCACATTAGTGACAAGCAGAGTGGTGAATGGGCAAGGATAGCACCCATTCTGCTGTGTTCTTCAGGTAAGAAGGAGAGAAACTGATAAAAGGTGATGTTGGACCTGGGAAATTTGGCAGAGGATAACACAGTGGGAGCTGATAATAGACCCTGGATGGTGGTAAGAACTGAGGCTGTATTAGTAGCACATATGCTCCACAGTGGCATGAGGGCATCAGGACTCTAAACCTAGTCCAGCTACTTACTAACTCAGCTACTTCCTCTTGAAGGCTTCTTTCCTCTCTGAGCAAATCATATTTGGATTTATTCCTTGTTAAACATATTCAGATTTGACCCGGAGGTATGCAGCAGGCTTTGCAGAGCCCTGGGTAGCACTTACTGCCCCCATGGCCATGGTGTGTCTCTTGCTGGTTCACGGTACTAAGTGCTACATGCATTAGTCTTACCACCCAGCCTGGCCCTCCTCCACGTCTGAGACTGTCATATTTACTATGTGCCTCCATGACACTTGGCATGGCAATAAACTAAGGGTCCATGAGATATTTATTTGTTCCTTTAGTGTGGCTCTTTTTATGGAATGCAGGGTACCAGGACTTCTTTTGGGCCACCAAATAGCTCAGAACAAAGAGACTTATTATTGTGAATGCTTGACCTAGCTTAGGTTTATTCCTGGCTAGCTTTTTTAATGCAATCTGTTTTTCTTCATCTACATTTTGCCTCTTGGCTTTTTACCTTTCTTCCTTGTGTATATCTTACTTTCACTGTTTCTTGTGTCTGGCTGACTGGTGGCTGCCTGGCTTCTGACTGGACATGTCCCTCTCTTTCCTCCCATTCTCTTCATTCCTCTCGTTCCTCTCGAAACTTGATTGCTCCTCCTACTTACTCTCTCAGCCTGCTATCCCTGCCTATCCCTCCTCTGCTTAGCTATTGACTGTTCAGCTTTTTATTAGACCAAATGGGTACCTTAGGCAGGCGAGGTGAAACAGCAATACATTTTTTCATAGTTTAAATAAATGCAGCATAAACAAATGCAACACATCTTTATGTAGTTAAAATATTCTCCAGCTAGTTCGTAAGCTGAATGACTTCCAAAGTTGTCCCTGTCCTACTCCCAGGACTCATGGCCTTACATGGCCAAAGAGACTTTGCAGATGTGATTAAGGCAAGGAGTTTCAAAAAGAAGACGACTGTGCAATGTCTGAGGACTACGAGGACCCTTTAGAAACAAGTGTGTGAAGAAGAAAGAGGAGCCAGATGGAGCGGTGGTTTGAATGACAATCCCCTTCCATAGGACCATAGGGAGTAGCATTATTAGGAGATATGACCTTATTGGAGAAGTGTATCACAACGAGTGGGATTTGAGGTTCCAGATGTTCATGCCAGGCCCTCTGTTACTCTTCCTTCTGCTGTGTGAGGATCCAGATATAAAACTCTCGTCCCCTTTCCAGCACCATGCTTTCCTGCACACTGCCATGCTTCCCGAAAGATTATAATGGACTAAACCTCTAAAACTGTAAGTGAGCCCCAATTAAATGTTTTTCTTCATAAGAGTTGCCCTGGTCATGGTGTCTCCTCACAGCAGTAGAAACTCTAACTATGACAGATGGCATTATGAGAGAGATTTCACTGGGACCATGGCTGGCTTTGGCAGAAAAAGGCCCTGGGCCCGACTACAGAAGGCTGCCAGAAGTTGAGAATGCATCCTCCCAGTGGATTCAGAAAGATCACGTCTTTTCTAATCCCCCAAGCTCAGATGGTGCTGTCCTGTCAGATACCTCACTGTCAGAAGTCTGTGTTATGTGAAGCTATGATGTGATCGTTTAATTCAGCAGCGATAGCAGGAAACTGAGCAGGAAGTAAGTGAGAATTCTGTCTGTGAAGCAAGCATCCCCATGTTGATTCCCCTCTTCTGAGTGTCCACTGCTATCTTTGAGGTGCTCATTTCTGGTACACAAGGGACCCCTGATTGAGTCCTAATCTCTCATGTTATTGATTGAAAAGCAAGCATATGAGCATGGCTATCAGAAGGTGCTAGACCTCCTCCACTCTGGCATAACTACTAACAACGTGGATCTGTTGGTTGACATGATTTGTTCTCCATTTATCTGGACAATTAGGAGGTTACATGAGACTCTCTCCAAGGCCTCATTCTCCCTGGAAATCAAGCTTCTGTGACTGGTTGGCAGTCACATAGAATTTGACTGCGATGCTGCAGCCCAGTGGTTCTCAATCTTCCTAACGTGGTAGCCTTTTAATACAGTTCCTCATAAATTAATTTTGCTGCTACTTTGTAACTGTAATTTTGCTAGTGTTATGAGTCATAATGTAAATATCTGTGTTTTCCAGGGTCTTAGGTGACCCCTGTGAAAGGGCTTTCGGTTGGGAACCACTGCTGCAGCAGCTATTGCTGTCCCCATAGTTCCAGGGATAAGAATAGTTCCCAGAGTCCTTTCTGGCCATCTCTTTCTCTCTTTATGATAAATATCTTGCTCAGAATGGGAAAGTGACCAATCACTGCCTTTAAACCACTGGGGCAGTGTCTGCAGACAGAAGCAGGGTGCCTGCCTCAGACACAATGTGAACCACTCAGAAGGAATGCTGAGTCCTCGGTCCTTGGACTTGCCATATGAATCTACTGACAGAAAAGGCAATGACCTAGATTCCCTTCAGCACCAGTGCTGTGTTTGTTAGAGGCAGCTGATAACTGTGTGGCCTCTACAGCATGGTAATGTTTTGTTTATTGTTCTTAAGTAGCTGAGGGATGGGACTCTTCCCAGTGTCTTCTTTCTGCTGAGCCCTGATGTATCCCAAGGTCAGAACACTTATGTTCTATAGTAAGTATTTTCAAAGTGAGTATACTTTGACTTTTCCCATATCTGGACTTATAACAGGTTGAAAGAGAAATAGAAACTTTTCTTAAGATTACAAAACAGATGTTAAATTAAAAGGTTTACTTCTGAATCTTCTGATCAATGATTTAATAGCTCCAGGTTGCAGAGCATGAGGTTGGTTTAAAGTACAACCATGGAGACATTGATTGCCCTTATAGTTTCTAATGATACAATATCATCTTTTAGATTTCACAAATAATTGAGTTTACACAGTATTTGTGTACCTAGTTCATTTCACTTAACATAATGCCCTCCCACTTACCATGTCACAGATGATATGATTTCTATACTTTTTAAAGTTTTTTTCTTTTTACACTTTGTTTTTTTGGGGCCCACCATGAAGCTCCCAAATAAACTATACCACATGGAGGCTTATTCTTTTTTTATGAATGCCTGGCCTTAGCTTGACTTGTTTCTAGCCAACTTTTCTTAACATAAATTATCCCATCTGTCTTTTGCCTCTGGGCTTTTACCTTTCTACATATCTTTCTTTACTTCTTACTCTGTGGCTTGCTATGTAGCTGGATGGCTGCCCCTGATGTCCTGCTCGCCTCTATTTCCTCCCCAATCTTCTCTTCCCAGATTCTTCCTCCTATTTATTCTTTCTGTCTGCCATCTCCACCTATCCTTTCTCCTGCTTAGCCATTAACCATTCAGCTCTTTATTAGACAGACCATCAGGTACTTTAGGGTGGCAAAGTAACACAGCTTCACCAAGTTAAACAACATAAAAGAATATAACACGTCTTGCAACATTAAGTAAATGTTCCACAGCATAAACAATTGTAACACATCTTCAACTAATGTGCTACAGCATCCCATTGCATGCATATACCGCATTTCTTTTTGTTGTTCATTGGGACTTAGATTAATTTTATATTTTAGCTATTATAATTTATGCTGCAATTAACACGGGCATAAAGAGATTTACATTATTTGAAGATGTGTACATATATATTCAGAGGTCAGGTTTTTGGAAATTCTATTTTTGGTATCTTTTCTTTTGTAGCCCTAGGCTGTCCTGGAACTTGCTCTGTAGAGCAGGCTGGATGAACTCAAGAGATCTGCCTGCTTCAGTCTCCCAATTCCTGGAATTAATGGTTTTTACCATCAGTGGCCCTATTTTTTGTGTCTTAAGGAACTCTAAATGCTACAGTTCACTAACCAGTTGCATTGAGGCTCCATTTTCAAGATTTTCTATACTGCTTTCACAGTAGCTGTACTAATAATACAACTAACATCCGTATAGGATCCCCTCACTTTCCACATTATTTTCAACACTCTATATTTTATATTTTAATAATAGCCATTTTTACATTTATTTATTTGTGTGTGTGTGTGTGTGTGTGTGTGTGTGTGTGTGTGTGTGTATCTCATGTGTGCTCATCAAACAGCTGAGGCTCAAAGGGGCATTGATTCTTCTAGAACAGGAGTTGTGAGCTGCCATGTGGATGCTGGGAACTGAACCCAGATCCTCTGTAAGAGGAGTAATTGCTCTTCATGGATGAGCCATCTCTCCCATGCCAATAATAGCTGTTTTAAGTACATTAGGTAGCTCCTCATTGTAGATGTAATTTGCATTACTCCAATGGTTAGTGACATGGAGTGACCAGTCATATACCTGTGGTCTTGCAATAGTTAGTGACATGGAGTGATAGTCATATACCTGTTGTCCTGAATGTGTTTTTTAGAGAAATGTCCATTTACATCTTTGCTCATTTTCAGTTGGGTTTCCTTATTACTGAAGTTATATATAAACTCCCTTAATATATGTATGAGTTGGAAGTATTTTCTTTCAGTTTGGAGGTTTACTTTTCTTTGTTTGTCTGGTTTATTGTTTGAGAAGGGATCTTGTTGCGTAGTCCAGGCTGACCTCAACCTTACAGACCTCCTGGCTTGTTCTCCCAAATGCTAGCATTACAAATGTGCACCACTACACCCAGCTCTGGGTTGTCACTATGCTCTCTGGTTTTCTTGACTGCTAAGATTTTTACTTCAATGCAGTCCTTCTCCTTTTGTTTCCAAGGCTTTTCTAGTCACACCCAAAACTCTTTCCAACTTATTATTATTATGGAGAGTTGCGTTGTGGAACCATGTCTTCCTCAAGCAGTTTTACTGTTTCAGGTTTTCCTAATCTACTCTGAGCTAATTTTTATTAGTGTGAGATAACTTCAATGCTGTGAGTTGATTACTTTAAAATATCTTATATACTGGATATATTATAATTTACCACACATTTCAATTTAGAATGGCCAGAGTTTAAGTGGTCAGAAGCCACATGTGATTAGCAGCTACTTCAATTAAAAATAATGGCATCAATTAAAAAAATAATGGCATCTAAAAAACTGGCCTCATTTTATATTACTTAATAGGAAATTAAAAGAAAGAAGTTATGGGACTGGAGAGATGGTTCAGTGGTAAAAGTGCTTGCTATGCTGTCCTGAGGACCAAAATTCAGATCCTAGTACTCATGTAACAGGTCAGGCAGTCTGCTCATGCCTGAAAACCAAGCTCCAAAGAAGGAAGGTACAGGAGAAGCACTAGGGCTCACTTCGGTAGTGGAGTCTAATCAACCCTAAACAAAATGCTGCTTTAGTGCTAATATAAAAAACTTAAGTGATATCTCAACAGTTATGAATGTTTACTGCTCTTCCAGGGGATCTGAGTTCAGTTCCCAGCACCCCAGTCAGTCTGCTCACAGCTGCTTATTTTAGCTCCATGTGATTCAATGGCCTCTGTGAACCACCCCTAGTACCTGCCACCCTTCCATATACACATTTAAAAAATGTTTAAGTGCAAGACCTGAGAAGATAAAACAGCTTTTCAATAACACTGAACTAAGAAGAAAAATACTTACAAAATACAAAAATACTCAACAGCTCTACAGATAAAATCTGATACACATTTGAGAACAGCAGGCAGACAAAGTGAATGAAGAAAATGAGCTCAAGTGAGGAGAAAATTCAGTCAAACAAAACAGGGCTGTGTGTCATAGACTTGTGGCCTCAGCACTCAGGAGGCCAAGGCATAAGGATTCTGAGTTTGGGGCAAGTGAGAGCTACAGAGTGAGACCCTATCTCAGAACAACAACAGCAAAACAATAACACACCTCCCAAATGGCCCTTAGTTAATATAATCAGGGTTCCATGCCACTACAATTGTTTCCACACTTGTGTTTCACATGCTCAGTAGCTACAAAAAAGACTAGAAATGTGTTTTGTATAGTCTTGAGATTGACCTCTGATGGCCAGACTTTCAGTTTTAAATGGACAAGGTTTTGTTTTTTTCTAAAGTATGCAGCAAGCCAAAGCAAAAAAAAATAATAAAAAAGATAGGTAGATGGATCGATAGATAGACAGACAGACAGACAGATGGACGATAGAAAAGCAAACGTCCAACAGAAACTGGCTGCGGAAGCCTTCTCAAGGCATCTTGAGGCCTTCCTGATTGAGAGAGTCCCAGGCAGAGCAGTTCCTCGTCAGCTGAGACTTCCAAGTAAAAGAGCAGGTAACAACAGAGACAACAGCATCCTGTCTGGTGCTTACCAGGGATAGCAGAAACCAACTAAGGAAGTTGAGGCAGTCAACTGGAGTTCTGAACTGAAGTTTCACTCCATGGATGAGCTCCCATGGTTGAACTTCTGGCTCCATTTTCCCATTGTGGTACCTTTAGACCCTGGGATAAACAATAGTAATGATTATTGGAAATGGTTCACCTTCTAGCTGTTCTCAAGGGCATGATGTTTTTACTCTTAGGGACATTTTTGAGATTATACAATAATTACATGGTCCTCCTTCCACTTCCTCCCTCCAAACTTTCCCATAATGCCTAACTCTCTCTTTCAAATCCATGGCCAGCACCTGCTCCAGCATTTGTTGTCAGCTGTTTTACTGATCTTTGCCATTCTGTCTGACTGGTGTCAAATGAAATCTCAAAGTTGTTTTGATTTTCATTTCTCTAATTGCTAGGAACAATGAACACTTTTTAAAATATTTCTCAGCCATCTTTTTTCTTCTTTTTTTGGGGGGGGATTCTGTTTAGGTCCTGGGTCCATTTTTTAAATGGGTCAGTTTTTCCTTTTCTTTTAGTTCTTTATATATTCCTGATATTAATCTTTCTTCAGATTTATGGGTGGGAGAGAGCAAAGAATCTCTCCCACTCTGTGAGCTTCCTCTTCACTTGTTCTCTTAGGCAGGCAAAAGTTTTTAGTTTTATGAGGTCTTACTTGTCAATTATTGGTTTGGGGCAAATGGAGTCCTATTCAGAAGTCTTTTCCTACATCATGCAGGGCACTCCTATATTACTTCTAGCAGTTTCAATGTTTTGGGTTTCACATTTGTATCTTTGATCCATTTAGAGTTAGTCTTTGTGCAAGGAGAAAGATGATTTCATTCTTGTGCATGTGGACATCTAGTTTTCCCCATACATTTTTTGAAGATTATTTTATTTCTTCAGCTTATATTTTTGGCAACATTGTCAAATATTACATGGCTTAGGTTATGTATATTCCTGTTTGGATTTTCAATTTGTTTCACTGGTGTACATGTCTATTTTTATGCCAATACCTTATTATTTTTATTACTAGGTTTCTACACAATATCTTAAGATATGGAATGCTAATTCATCCAGCATTGTTCTCTCTGTTCTGGATTGTCCTGGCCATCCAGAGTCTTTTGTGATGCCATATGAATTTTAGATAGTTTTTTTCTATTTCTCTGAAGAATGTGATAAGGATTTTGATTGAGAGTGCACTGATTCTGTAAAAAGATTTTAGTAAACAATCATTTTTATGATATTAATTCTACCAATCCATGAACACAGGATGACTTCATTTTCTAATGACTTTGTCTCTTTCTGCAGAGGTTTAAACTTTTCATTGTAGAGGTTTTTCGATTCTTGATTAGGTTTCCCCCTAGGTATTTAATTTCCATCGATGTTATTATAAATGGGAATGTGTCCATGATCTCTTCTCCTCTATGTGTTTGTTGTTGGTAGACAGAAAAGCTATTGGTTTGTGCAAGTTGATTCTGTATCCTGCCACATTGCTGAATTTGTTTATAATCTCTAGGACTTTTCTGGTAGAATGCTTGTGATCTGTAATGTATAGATAGCATCATTTCGTCTTCACATAGGAACAGTCTGACTTCTTCTTTCCCCCAGTTGCATCCCCTTTATTTCTTTCTCTTGCCTTATTGCTCCAGCTTGTATGTACTTCAAGCACAATATTGAGGAGTAGGGACAGTGGACACTCCTGTTTCATTCCTGACTTCACTAGAATTGTTTCAAGCTTTTCTTCATTGAGTACCATGCTGGCAGTGGGTTTCTTACGTGTAGCTTTTATTATGCTGAGGTATGCTCTCTCTAGACCTAAGTTCTCTAGGACTTTTATCATGAAGGCATATTGGATTTTGTCGAAGGCCTTTTTTGCATCTATTGAGATCCTCATGTGATTTTTACCTTTAAACCCATTTGTGTAACTTATTACCTGCAGTGATTTGCGTATATTGAACCATATCTGCATTTCATGGATGAAGCTGACTTGGTCATGATGAATAATCATTTTGATGTATGTCTGTACTCTGTTTGCACGTATTTTATTAAGTATTCTGACTCTATAGTATTGGCCCACATTTCTCTTTTTGTTGTTGTGTCTGTGCTTACTTTAATATTAAACTGATGCTGCCTTTGCAGAAGGAGTCTGGGCATACTTCTTTGCCTTCTTTCCTTCCTTCCTCTCTTCCTTCCTTCCTTCCTTCCTTCCTTCCTTCCTTCCTTCCTCTCTTCCTTCTTTCTTGTTCCATATCTTCTTTTTTTCTTCCCTTTTTTTAACATTTTACGATTCTTTATGGATTTCAATCACACACCCCAATCCTATTTATCTCTCCATCCCCTCACTTCCTCACTCTGCCCTTGCAAACTCCCCCCAACACAAAATTTAAAAGTAAAAACAAGGACCCTAAGAGAGACATACATGGTCCCCTGGAGAAGTGGAAAGGGTCAAGATCCCCTAAGCAAATTGGGAGAATGGGAAGGGGGGAGGGAGCTAGAAAAATGAGAAGGGGAGAAGAGGAGGGATACAGAGGACATGAGGGAGCAGAAAGGTTGAGTCAGTTGACGAATAGAAGATAACAAGAATGGAGATACCATAATAGAGGGAGACATTTTAGGTTTATAGAGAAACCAGGCACTAGGGAAATGTCTGGAGAGCTACAAAGATGACACCAGCTTACAATCTAAGCAACAGGGGAGAGGCTACCTTAAATGCCCTTCCCTGATAATGAGATTGATGACTGACTTATATGCCACATGATAGCCTGCATCCAGCAGCTGGTGGAAGTAGAAGCTGACACCCACAACTAATCACTGAACTGAACTGGAATCCAGATGCAGAGAAGAACTAATGATGAGCAAAGGGGTCCAGACCAGGCTGTCGAAACCCACAGAAACAGCTGACCTGAACATCAATCAGGGAGCTCTTGATCCCCAGACTGATAGCTGGGATACCAGCATGGGACTGATCCAGACCCCAGGAACATGGGTTTCAGTGAGGAAACCTCGGAAATCTATGGGGACCTCCTGTAGTAGTTCAGTACTTAGCCCTTACATAGGTGTGGACTTTGGGAGCCCATTCCACGTAGAGGAATACTCCCTGAGACAAGACACACGGAGGTGGGCCTAGTCCCTATCCCAAAGGATACAATAGACTCTGATCACACCCTATGGAAGACCTCACCATCCAGGGGGAGCAGAAAGGATATGTTATAGGTAGGGTTTTAGTTGGGGTGGTGATGGCAGGGGAGGACGGGAGGGGAAAGGGAACTGGGATTGTCATGTAAAACAATCTTGTTTCCAATTCAAATAAAAAAATCTGAAAAAAAGTAAAAACAAACACAAATCTCTCCTTGTGGAAGCTGTAGGATGTCCCAGTGAGCCACACAGTTTACCCTTTTGTCCATACATCTTTACTCCTCTTGAATATCGTGTTGTTGTCCTATGTCATGGTGATGCTGCAGTCTTCGATGTACAGATTGGACCTCTCCAGCAATTCATAAATGAGGTGGATATTGGGGTGGGCCATCTCATAGCCACAGTTCTGGGTCTGGGTGGTTGCTGGATTGGCCGGCCCATCAGCTTTTCCTCATTATCACTACCTGGGTGAGCTCTCCAGCATTGCCCAGGCTAGCTCACCCAATGTAGCAGACAAGGAGTAGTGTCAGTTCTCCTGCTCTCACACCCTCGAGTCCATCTCTCCCACCTGCCATAGGGGACAAGGGATGGGGGAGGGGGAGGTTATCTCTCCCTCTCCTATTCCACCACATGGCAGATGGAGAGTGGGGCCAGATCTCCCATGCCCCATCAATGAAGTCAGCCCTGGTGTACTTCCTGGGCAAGATACAGGGCCCACTCTCCTGAGTGCTACAGTCGGTGAGGAACTGGATCAACTCCCCTATTCTCATGACTCTGGGACCAGCTTTTCCTACCTGCAGTAGGTGGCGAGGGGTGAGGGCCAGGGGCAAGGAGGGTGTCTCTGCCTTACTCACACCACTGTCTGACACTACAGGGCAAGCTCTCCTACTCTCATGTTTGGTGCATGTATATTATGATAGTAATGTCTTCTTGCTTAACTGTATTCTTGATTAGACTGAAGTGCCCCTTTCTATCTCTTGGTTAGTTTTTGTTTGAAATCTGCATTGTCATATTTGTCATATTAGGGCAGGGACATCTACTTGCTTCCAACCCCATTTGATTACAATACTTTTGTCCATCTTTTCACTCTATGGTGGTACCTATCTTTAAAGATAAGATATGTTTCTTGTAGATGCCAGGTAGATGGTTTTTGATTCATTAAATCATTCTGTGTCCTTTGATTGGAAAATTGATGCAATTGATATTCAAAGTTGTTATTGAAACGTGTGTAGTTGTGGCCATTATGTTGATTTTTGGTGTTGTTTGTGTTCTCTTTGCATTTTAACAATTATTGCTTTGTATTTCCTTCCAGAGTCTGTCTGCTATGCTCATTCCTCTCTTCAGCCTCAAGTATTGCTTCCAGTATTCTATTAGGTTTGACTTGTTGAAAATTTTTTTAGGTTGTTTATATTGGAGACTTTCTCTTTCTCCTTCAGTTATGGTGGATCATTTTTCTGGGTATATCAGTCTAGGCTGGCCATCATAGACTTTTAGGATTTAGGGTGCATTGCTACAGGCTCTTCTGGCTTTCAAAATTTCCATTGAGAAATCAGCTGTTAGCCTTATGGGTTTTCCTTTGTATGTGATGAGTGTTTCTCCTCTAGCAGCTTCTTTGTCCTGCATACTTAGTGTTTTAAGTATGATATTCCATGGGGTTTTCTTGTCTTATCTATTTGGTGTTCTGTGTTCTTATTGTATCTGTATGGATGTGTGTTTCCTTCATTTGAGAAAGTTTTCTCCTATGATCTTGTTGAAGATCTGGTCTATGCATTGGTTTGTGATTATTTTCCCTCATCTATGTCTTTGATTTAAAATTTTAGTTTTTTTTTCATGGTATCCCACATTTCCTGTATGTTCCTTTTCTGTGTTTTTAATTTTTTTTTAGATATTCATTGCTCAGTTGGTCTAGATCCTAGACTTCATATTTAAGACATGATATTCTATCATCTACCCGATTCATTCTACTTGCAAGTCTTTCTTTTTAATTTTCTACTTGAATTATTTGGTTTTCAACTCCATTTTAATTTCAGTTTGAGTCCTATTCACTGCTCTGTCTTCTTATTAAATTCTATTCTCAACATTCAATAGAATTCTAACCCACTGTCTTCCATTGTCATTCCCATCAGCTTTGTGTTTTCTTGGGAATTACTCAGGCATTTATTCTGAGTTCTTTATCCTCAATTTCATTAAGTTATTTCTTTGTATCTTCTTTATACTCCTTAAATACCCCTGGGGTTCATTGAGATAATTCTCATTGGCAAACATTTCTACAGAACTGGTAGGTTTGGAAAATAAATACTGGCTTGATTTTTCATATTGTTGGCATTTTTACAATGAAATCTGGGAAACATGGACTTGTTCAGTTCTAGGTCTGATATGTACAGAATATATTGAGGCTGAAAAGAGGATTTACCAGTAGATTTGGTCTAAAGGTTAAAAATGGCTTGGGTTGAATGAAGTCAGGTGGACAAAGGGAGCTGGACTTTGTACAGGGTGTGCCTCCTGTCCCAGTCCTGGAGTATAAGAATAGATGTGGCTGGGCAGAAAGGTGGAATGTTGTATGAGAAGGCCTATGTGTTAGGGATAGCTAAGAAGCATCCTGGGAAAAGCCTAGAGGTTGGTTTCAGCACAGGCATGGGAGTCCAGACTAGGATGTGGTGCTAGATGTAGGACCAGGGCTACATCTGGTGGCCTAGGGAAAGTGTCTGGATGGGAAAGGCCAGGGAGACTCCCTGGGATAAGCCTTGGAGGAGGGTGTGGGAGGTCTACCTGAGTGGAGAGGTTGGGTGTTGTACAGAAGGGACTTGTGGGAGGCAACAGGTGGGGGAGGTCCAGAAAGACAACCCAGGACTTGAGAATGGAATTTAACAAGAAGATAGAACACTGAAGATGACTCAAGCTGAAATAAAAATGGAATTGAAAACCTAGTAACTCAACAGAAGCCTATTGGTTGGGTGTGGTACAGATAGAAGTGGATTGACTAGGCTGGGGCACTGGGTATGAGACCTGGGTTAGATATACAAGTTAGAGAGAAGACTTGGTTGGAGATCAGGGAGTGCCACCAGGCAGACCCTGGAGAAGGATTTGGGAAGTCTGGCTGAGTGGAGAGGTTGGATACAGCACTACTCTTGGGCTTTTCACTGCTCTTTTCCCTTTCTACCACAGACTTGGGAATAATGAGAACCCATTTTCAGAACAGAAGGTTTGAAAGACAATAAAACAGACATGCTTGCGTCTGAGTCTGAAATTGTCAGGGGGAGGCAAAACTCCATTTATAAAGGCAGTTTCTTAGTGAGCTCAAACACTACACAACAGTTTGCCAATATAATATACATTACAACATATGAAACAGAGACATAGCAGATGTTCTCAGGAGAGACTCAAATGACATTTGTGGAGAAGAACACCATAATGTCAAAGATGGAGAATACATTTGCTGGGTATTTGGCAAAATTAGACCTTTTAGAAGAAACCAGTAGCAATCTTGAAGATATAAGAATAGAAATTGTCCAAAATAAAACACAAAGAAACAAGAATGGAAAAAGTATGTATGTGAACTGTAGTATGACAACTTTGAGTGCTTTAATGCAAATGGCATTGGATAACTGAGATTCTCTCAAAAAGAATGAGGAATGACAAATTCTAGATTACAATAAAAAATTAAAATAATGTCCAATGTTTTATAAGCATGATTATAATTGTAAATCTGCAGCCCCAAGAATCTTAATAAAACCTAAGGATAAGAAACATCAACAAAATTATGCAAAGTTTATCACAACTGTATTGTTTCAAGTCCAGTGAGATCATAATGAAATCCCTCAAAACCAGTGATAGAAGATGAGAAGATCTCAAAAGTTGTTAGAAGTAAAAGACAAGATGGGCAGCGGTGGCACATGTCTTTAATTGCAGCACTCAGGAGGCAGAGGCAGACGGATCTCTCTGAGTTTGAGTCTAGCTTGGTCTACAAAGTGAGTTCCAGGACTGTGTAGGGCTACACAGAGAAACCCTGTCTCAAAAAAAATAAAAAAAACAAATAAAGAAGAAGTAAAACATAAGATTGAGGGACTCTTCACAGAAATCATGACATCATTGACTCACAGAAAACAAAGTCTGCTTAGAATTCTGTACCCCATGACAAAAGCAGCAAAGGGAAGATGTTTACAAACATACAAGGCTGAAGGATGAAATATCAACACATCTACATTATAAGAAATATGGCAGTGTTAAAGAAACTGACCTCAGGCAGAGGGAAAGTAACATCATATGGAAATAGGCATTATAACAGTAGAATGTGAGGCACCAGATAAGTTGATGCCTACAAAGGTTGAATACTGGAAAAAATGCATGGTATAACATTCCTCATCATCCCATATTTTAAAGCCTTTATCAAACAAAGTGCCTCTATAGCTCATACAGTTGTCTTCTCTGATAGCTTGCTCTGATGGGAATTTATTTAGCCAAATCAATTCAAAAGTTCTTATCACATGTGCCATGCATCTAAGAGTAGATATATTTGACCTGCCCAGCTATTGGATTGTAGGGGAACCTGTAGCCATCTGCTTAGGGGCTGGCTAAAGATGTGCCTGACCACGCCTCTAATGGCGTGGTCAGGGTGATGTAGAGTGAGAGGTTCAGGTGACTGGGTTTCGTTTTTGGTTTCACTTTTTGTCTTGCTGTACAGACTGCTGCTGGGCTGGCTGGCTAGGTTGCTCTGTAAGTAAGGTTTTTCCCTATTAAATACCCTTATATTTCTACTTGGCTCCGTATTGGTAATTTCCCACTTTATCTGGTGTCAGAAGTGGGATTCAAACCCATGCCTCCAATGATAAAGACAGATCCAGATAAAGAAAAACCTCTAAAGGTTAACACTGCGTTTAAAAATTTATGTAGGCTTGTGAGAGAAAAAAATAACAGGAGGAAATAGAGTAGCTGGTCGTCGTGGCGCACGCCAGTAGGATTTGCTGAAGGAAGCAGAGGCAGGTGAATTTGCACAGAGAAACCCTGTCTCAGGAAAAATAAAACCAAAATAAAGTAATAAAAAAGCCACCTAAAGATGAAACATACACAGAGAATCTGAATACTGTATGCCATGTTGTTGTCTTTAAATTGTTTGATTGCTGAGGAGAGACTTACTGCTGCTAAAATACATTTAATTATAAATGCTGCTAAATTAGTCCAACTTATACATTTTAAAAATGCTTTGACTTCAAAAATTAAGTCTAAGGACAGGCTACTTGGAAAAAGAATTTCTGTTTGTATTTCCACAGAAAATAAAAAGCTATGGATTTCTTCCAGACTAATATGGTTTGACCAAGCAAGACCCCCTGAAGCTGAGATGATACAGCCTTACAGACTACAAAAACAAGGACTTGGTCAGGTTTCTATGTTTTATCATGATCCCTATGGTATATGAACATCACCCCCAATCATCAGGAAGCAGTTTAGAAGGAATGACACCCAAGTCTCCAAATATTGTTTATAAATATTTGTTTTCATTTAAATGGGGTTAGTTATAATTGATAATGAGCATAGTCAATCTCTTTTTAAAGAAAGAAAAAGGGAATAGGATATAGGAATGAATACTTTGCATTCGTATAGATTTTCATTTATTGATACAACTTTAAGGTCAATTTTGTGATATGTACATGTCACCTCTTATTTAGATATTATGTTTATACAGATCTTTTATGTATAATAGTCAGAATTTATAATTAGGTTAGTTAGGTTTTCTAGATATAGAGATGTATTTGAGATGGTTAGGTATTCTTCAAACCTTTCAAAAACCTACAGAAATATGGCATTTAAATGGTTTAGGGTTTTTCTTGGCAGTGAGACACAACTGTTTCTGGCACACCATTTATGTCAGAAAGGAGGATGGGCATCGAAGAAACTCGTTATGGAGTTTGCTTTCAACATGGCAAGATTAGCCATTTGGGCAAGATACTGATCTTGCCTGGACTGTTTGTTGCTGTATAAACTGGACATGCAGGAACCACAAGAAAGTGACTGCTGAACTTACAAAACAAGACAGTACTGAAGGGTTCCTGTTGAAATGGAGAAGTGTGCCAGACTCACTGTGGCCTATAGGCTGAAGATGGATGCCCCAACGTTATAGAGGAACTTTGGGTGACTGTCCAGGTAGCGAGATGTCTCTGTCAATTCTAGAGTTTATATATATTATCCTTCTGTGGTTTTTGATAGAGTTGAAGACAGATAGTTATGGTTATAATTTTCTTCAGTTATTATAAAAGATAAGTTATATTTCTTTTTATTTAGACAGAGAAGAGGAGATGATGGGGAAAGTACTTCTGTGTGTATTTATCTTATTGATTGTTGAATAAAATACTGTTTGGCCAATGGCAGCAAGTTAGACAGGACTAGGAGTCAAAGAGGATTCTTCGAAATGTAGTAGAGAAGTGGTGATCCAGGCCAGAAGTGGCATAGCAAGGAGACTCATATTTAGTAATGAGAAACAGGAAGGGTCCCCCTTTTTCCCCTTTGCCTCCTCCAGCAGCAGGATGTGAGCCACCGGCAAGAGAGGGTGCCAGCAAAAGGCATCCTCTATAAAGATAAGTCTTATAACATATATAGATTTATGATAATTAAGGTGGAGCTAGAAGATAAGAAGTCCTAGTCATTGGCCAAGCAGCATTTGAACTTAACACAAATCTCTCTGTGCATTAATTGGGGCCCTAACTCATGCGGCGGCTGGCATAGAGTACACATGTGACAGTAGGGCTCGGTGGCTTTTGGTGGAAAGATTTATCATAACATTGGATTAAGCGAACACATTCATCAAATTTATATTGCATTTACCATACAGGTGTGTGTGTGTGTGTGTGTGTGTGTGTGTGTGTGTGTGTGTGTGTGTGTGTGTGTAATATTTATGTCATAAGGCCTTATTATAAATCCTGCCATTCCTATTCACAACAGAACAAGTCTGGAGGATTCTGGAAGAGACAAAATCAAAAGGTTTAGAGAGGAGGACTATTGGACCTGCCAAAGATTCAAGATAGTGTGAAAGAGTACCAATGATCTACAGAGAAATCTCATCTCAAGTCTATATCTGCCTTTCTACTTGGTCACCAAGTGCTCAATCCTAAGAATCATCAATCCATCCAACCCCATAGTTGGCTGAGCTGCTGTTCCAATTACCTTAAGCCATGAAGTGTGGTGATCTTTTGTTTATTATCTAACAAATAAAGCTTGTCTGAAGATCAGAGCTAGCTACAATAGTTATTCATAGAGATTAAGTAGTGGGGATACACACCTTTAATCACATCAGTCAGGAGATAGAGGTAGAGAGATCTCTAGGCCACCCTGAGCTATGTGAAATTAATCCAGACTAAAACAGCTCCCACAAAGGTGATCCCAGAACTAGACAGGAATATAAAGTGTGAGGAGATAGGAACTCAGTGCTGTCTGAGGCTTGGTGGAGAGCAGTGCGTCTGAGGATTCATGGAGACATGATTGCCCATTTCATTCTGAGGTAGAGGTAAGAGCTGGCTGCCTTGCTTCACTGATCTTCAGCTTGAACCCCAATACCTTTCTCTGAGTTTTTATTATTAATACCAACTAGAATTTGTGCTACCATGCAGTTGGCCCAAATCACCACTGAGCTAAGGCATGTGTTCTGCCCTATGTGTTTCCTACTGCCACTTCAGTGATTGGGATCACTGAGACACTGTCTGACCCAAGGGCATGGTATCGCTGCTAAGGAGATCTCCACTATGCTCCTCATTTCCACAGTCACCAGGCTTTGTTGTCAGAGTCACCAGAGAGTTCCCACCTCTCCAGATGAGTGGATACGATGCAGCTGCCTGGACTGCTAGAGCAGCCCATGTCCAAAGTTGCTTTGGAAATAGAAGGGATCTCTTGACTCTGTTATCACTTATCCTGCATATAAAGTCACCAAGTACAGTCAAAGAAGACATAGGGAAACTACATTGTGGTACCTGATTGGGACCAAAAGACAATCAAATATTCCAAACTGATACTCAAACACACATTTTCAGAACAAAAAATGTGAAACTAAATTAGAGTCAAAAGAACAGAGACAGATAACTCAATTTAGTTGAAAGAAAACAGTTAATGCTTAGAATGAGAAATTCAACACTGGTCAAAATTTGGAAATAAAGAACTTAACATTAGAAAAAACCTGGAAGCTTCAACCACAGATTCATTTAAACAGGTAGTTTTGAAGACAGATATCTTGAAGACAGGTATTTTGAAAAATTACAAGTTGATAAAAGCAAGAGGGAGAGAGGGTTAGAGAACAAGCACGTGAGAGATAAAAGTTTGAGACTTATGGAATGTCACTTAACAAAAGAGATATTCAGTGATAAATGAAGGCAAGGAAACATAGGTACTATGATGGAGCACCCAGATTTATTAATAACCTTGAGTTGAAAAGGAAGAGCAGGTCATGGTGCTGTAGGGTTTGTGTGTTTGAACACTTGGCTGCAGTTGATAGAACTACTTGGGGAGGATTAGCAAGCATGGCCTTGATGGAGGAGGTATGTCACATGGGATGGGCTTTGTGGTTTCAGAAGATTCTTGCCATCTCCAGGGTGTTTTTCTGCCTTGTAATTGTGGATCAAGATGTGAGCTTTTAGTGGTTCCTGCCACCATGTGTTGGCTCTGTCACTATAGACTCTAACCCTATAAAATCCTAAGCCAAAATTAAATGCTTTCTTTTATAGGATGCCTTGTTCATAGTGTTTTATCACAGCATAGAAAAGTAACTAAGATAGATATGATAGTGGGAAACTTTACCAGCCCATTTTGGTCATCCCAGTAACAACAACAAAATACCAAAAAAGGATATATGAGTTAAATTTTACTAAGAACAAGTGGCCTTCACAGTTACAGAATATTTTATCTAAAAGTTATAGAGGGGAAACTTTTCTCAACATGTAAACATTCTCTAGAACAGAATATGCATTGAGTCTTAAAACCCATCCTGGTAAATGTTATATATGTATATATGTATACATATGTGTGTATTTGAAATCATATATCTTTTCTGATCACATTGTTATTAATATATAATAGACTACAAAGAAACTTTAAAAATTTTACAGATTACACAAAACAGTATTGTACAATGAGTCACTAAAGAAACAAAAAGGAAAAATTTAAATTTCTAAAACTAATTAAATAAGAAATATGCTATACCAAAAGTTATGACATACAATATAGTAATAAGTATGTTTATCAAAAATACAAAGATTTCAAAAAACCTGGCAGAGAATCACGAGGACCTAGAAAAGCAGGAACAAATCATGCCTTGAATTAGTAGAAGAAAAGCAAAATCAAATGAGAGCAAAAATGAAATAGACGTCAATTCAGGCTCCCTCAGCTGCTCGCAGGCCCTGGATCAAGACCTGGTCCTTGGTCACAGCTCAGGCTGAGACATCTCCCCGGACTTGGGTTACCAGCTGGCCACTTGTATCAGCCTCACCTTACCTGTCTGGATCCACCTCTCTCCTCAGCCCACAAACCATTCCACTTCTCCCTCTCTTCCTCCCCTCTCTGTACTCTCTCACCACAATGGTGCCCAACTGTCCAGAGCTAGGGCTCTTTATTGCCTCATAGGTGGCTCTTGGATGAGTGCTGCCCAACCCAGACATAAGGGATGGTACAGAGATGCTGCCTTTCCTCTCCTCTGTGCCCAGGCCTACAGACATTGAACAATGCTTGATATGATGGCACCAGATCACCTAGTACCAGAGGATCCTGCTTGATTATGAACCTCACAGACCCAAAAGCCTTGGGTGGTGGGGCCACATCTGTGCTGCAAACAATGTTTTCTTTTTTTTAGTTTTTTAGTTTTTATATATTTGAATTACAAACAAGATTGAATTACATGACAATCCCAGTTCCCTTCTCCCTCCCTTCCTCCCCTACCACCCCCCAACTAAAATCCTACCTATCATATGTCCTTTCTTCTGACTCAAACTTTCTGCTCCCTCATGACCTCTGCATCCTTCCTTTTCTTCCCTTCTCACTCTCATAGCTTCCTCCCCCCTCTTCCCATGTTCCCAATTTGCTCAGGGGATGGTGACCCTTTCCCCTTCTCCAGGGGACAAAGTTTGTCTATTTTAGGGTCCTCCTTGTTTACTAGCTTTTCTGGCAGTGTGGATTGTAGGATGGTAATCCTTTACTCTATGTCTAAAATCCATATATGAGTGAGTACATATCATGTTTGTATTTTTGTGATTGGGTTACCTCACTCAGAATGGTTTCTTCGAGTTCCATCCATTTTCCTGCAAATTTCAAGATTCCATTGTTTTTTGCTGCTGAGTAGTACTCCATTGTACATTTTCTCCATCCATTCTTCGGTTGAGGGACATCTAGGCTGCTTCCAGTTTCTGGCTATTACAGATAGTGCTGCTATGAACATCGTTGAACAGATGTCCTTGTTGTATGAATGTGCTTCTTTTGGGTATATGCCTAGGAGTGGAATTGCTGGATCTTGTGGTAGACTGATTCCCATTTTCTTGAGGATTCGCCATACTGATTTCCAAAGTGGCTGTACAAGTTGGCACTCCCACCAGCAGTGGAGGAGTGTTCCTCTTTCTCCACATCCTCTCCAGCATAAACTGTCATTGGTGTTTTTGATTTTAGCCATTTCAGTAGCACAGACACTGAGATCAACAATTAATAAATGGGACCTCCTGAAACTGAGAAGCTTCTGTAAGGCAAAGGACACTGTCAGCAAGACAAAACGACAGCCCACAGACTGGGAAAAGATATTCACCACCTCCACATCTGACAGAGGGTTGATCTCCAAAATATACAAATAACTCAAGAAGCTAGTCTCCAAAACACCAAACAATCCAATTAAAAAGTGGGGTACAGAACTAAATAGACAATTCTCAATAGAGGAATCTAAAATAGCTGAAAGACACATAATAAAGTGTTCAACATCCTTAGTCATCAGGGAAATGCAAATCAAAACAACTCTGAGATACCATCTTACTCCTGCAAACAATGTTTTAAAGCATTGTCTTATGTACAGAATGCTATACTAGTAACAACATGGCATCGAGTCTTTGCTCTTCCTGGGCAATGAGTCTGGCCCTTTTTTAGCAAGAAGCAGTCTTTCCCCTGCTCTTGAATCTGGATTAGTTCTGAGACTTATCCTGACTCAGATGTGATCGCAGTGACAGTGTGTGGTTCTAAGATACCTTGCATATGTCTGTATCAGAGCCAAGTCACCACTGTGTAAACAAACCCAGGCTAGCTCCATGGAAAATGTATGACACATGGATTGTCCACCCATTGACTTAGCTGACAGCCAGCCAGACATTAAACACATGACAGGCAACCACAGAAACAACTGTCTGATAACATGGAGAATATTTGCAAGCTAGGTATTTTCCCCCTATTTGAATTCATAACTCTGATAATTAAATTCTACTTTCAGTCAGACAAAGCTCTCAATCACTTTCATTAAAAAAATTCCAAAGGGGGAAATAATTGAGCCATCTTCATATTTTTCCTGACTGACTTTGGGGATGGCTCAAAAAAGTCCATTTACTTTCTGAGTGGGAAGGAATTAGAAAGGAAGGCAAAGTATTGCTATCAACTGCTCAATGACAAAGAGCCCACAAAGGGCACCCTATTCCGTGAAAACAAGAAGTGCAGCTACCACATGTTTGAAAGGCTAGTTTACAAGGTCAAAGGTTGAATTGAGTATAGCAGAACTGTGTCACTTTTAAGTTAGAATAATAAATGCTAATTAGTTAGAATTCATTCCAGCTGTGAGTGACAGACTGCCTCCAGTAATAACAGCTAAAACAAGATTGCAGTTTACTTTTTTAAATCAACATTCAAGGTTTTTAGAGACTGGGTTCAGCATAGCACTGAAGCCCAGATGTCATTTAATTGTCCTGCTGTAAAGGACCTTGGCCCCGTGCCCCACAAGAGTAGTTATGGGTGTTGCAAAAACAAAACAAAACACAGACAAACAAACAAACAAAAAAAAAACAAGACAGGAGAAGGGATGAGGAAGGAAAATCAAATCCTTTGGAAGGTGTGATATTTAAACATGCCACCAAGTAATACTAAGGTTGATGATCATGTCCTTTTGCACCAGGCTATAGGGAAGCTCTGGGAAGGAACCTGTGCCCAGAAAGGCCACGTGCAGATTATGTTGGACAAAATGCAACTAGAAAACAACATGTTAAATCTCTACTATGGTATGGCAGTTTGAATAGAAATGGCCCTCTAGATTCATGGATTTGAATGTTTGGTCGCCAGGGAGTGGCACATGTACTCCATACACACATGAGGTACTTTCAATGGAAATGGCCCCGTAGCCTCATAAAGAGTAGCCCCATTTGAAAGGATCAGGAGGTGTGGCTTTGTTGGAAGAAGTGTTTCCCTGGGGGTGGGCTTTGAGATTTCAAATAAACCAGGCCCCCTGGATCTTTCTCTTCCTGTTGCCTACAGATAAAGACGTAGAACTCTCAGTTCCTTCCCCAATACCATATCTGCCTGCATGCCTCCATGCTTCCCACCATGATAATGTGGCCATGCTGTCTCTTCACAGCAATAGAAACCCTGACTAAGACATATGACATCCTTTAACTTCCAAGTCAGTTGGGCTCCAAGCAAAGTTTATGGATCAGATGTGTGTGATCCCCAAAGCAATTCCTCACAGGAACACTGTAATTTCTAACAGCTACTTCTGTAGATCAAGATATAGAATCTCCATGAGCATACAGTGTACTTGACAACATCTTCAACCTATACTCAATACTCTGTTGCTCCATCTTCTCAAGGAAAAGAGCTGCATTTCAGATAAGTACAGGTTAGGCCAGATGGTGGCTGATCTGAGTGTGAGGCCAGTCTGGTCTATGGAGTGAGTTAGTTCCAAGACAGCCAGGGCTACACAGTCCCTGTCTTGAAACACACACACACACACACACACACACACACACACACACACACACACACACACACACACACACACCCCAAAAAAGTGAGTGCAGGTTGTTTGTCTCTCCCTGCCTGCAACAGCCAGGGCTAAAGAGGGCATGACGGCATCCTACATCTGCACTAAAGAATAGGACTTCCTTTCCAAGTCCCTTCTCCAACATTCTGATTGGGAGAACTAAGGCTGTCTGAAGGAGAGGAAGGATTAGGACCAAACTTCAGAACATTCTAACTTACCCACCCTTTAACTGTGGGGTCCATGCTCCCAGAGGCCATATATACATCAAAACCACATGAAGGGCAATGTTGAACCCAGGGAAGTCTCTCAGCTTTCATTAGTGCAATGGCTCAAACACCCAGTCCCCTATGGAGGCAGGCTTTAACCTTGTTCACAACTGGCCTCACTGGAGCAGTCCCCGTGTGTGAGACAAACATGGTCACAGCTCTGAAAACACAGATTCCAAGAATAGAGGACAAAATAGAGACAATGAATGGGTTGAAATTTGGAACCTGATGGAGGTTCAGTTGTGTCGTTTTTTAGACTTCTAAATCACCAGTTTCATGAGCTATTCCAACAACAGAAATTTCTGGAATGATTTCATTTGGCAGTTGATGTCATTTTCTGCTATTGGTGACAGATGTCTTTCGTGATTACTGCTGGGAGCCTTACTTCTCTGAAAGCTATTGATTGATGCATCTGTCTGCTCAGACTTGGAAACCTCTTCCTTAGGCTGCTTGGGAGGTTCCATTTAAAACCTTTCTTCCCATTTCCACGATCTCTGAAAATCCAGACTTTTCCCCATAGACCACATGAAAGGGGGGGGGGAAATCTCCAGGGCAGGTTCTAAATGGGCTTCTTTTTCAGCCTGCTCTTCAGAATTCTGCTTTGCTAGCTGGTAAATTGATATACCAGCATCGGTTAAACTCACTTTACACAAGGAAGGATAGAGTGGCTACCTGTCTCTGTGTTTCATTTTAGAAGCAGATTTGATTTCTTCCAAGAGATTGGGATTTCCCTGAACTTTGGCCACCTCAAGGAGGGTCCTCTGAATTTTTCTTTGACTGTATACAAAATACCATCTTCTACTATATTTCACTAAATCAGCAGCCACATAGACAAAGTCATCCATTCATAACTCCTTGTGCCACTTCTGTAGGAGGCTGGAAGCCCCTGGACAGCCCTGGAAGTCAGGAACAGTCTGCAGCTCAGTGTTCACACAAGCAGAGGCTTCTGCTCAGAGAAGATGGTTTGCAAGTGCAAGATCCAGGTTGTTGCCAGCAAAGCTCAGTCTCCTCTTCTGGATGTCACATCCACAAGATTTAGCCACACTATTCCCTGTGCATTTACTATCAATCAGCAAAGCCTGCACTCAGGTTCTAACGCCTCCTTTCTGCTCAAGAATTTAGGATTATTCAAAGCTACACTTCCTGCTAAGTCCTTTAAAACTCAAAATGTATCCATCTAGTTAATATTGGCAAATTTTGTTGTTTGGTTTTTGTCCCCCTTAATCAGATGGGCTGGGTTTGTAAAACACACACACACACACACACACACACACACACACACACACAAAGGACAGCAGTAATTAATAAAAATTCATGCTTCATGGGTTCAGTTTCCTTTTGTTCATGGTAGCAGACATTACATTACAGTCTACAGTGGCTCATCCTATTGTTTGGCCCAGTGAGAACACAGTCAGATCCTGGCAATACTGAAGATAGTTGGTAGAGCACTTGCCTGGCATGCGTGATCCCCAGGTTCCATTCTCAGCTCTGCATAAACCAGGCATGGTGGGGCAAGCCTGTAATCTCCACACTGAAAGGTGGAGGCAGGAGGATCAGGAGTTTAAGGTCGATCATCCAGGCTGCATGAGACTGTAGCAGGCTTTCCCAAATCAAGACACAGAGACTTATTATTAATTATAAATGCTCGCCCTTATCTTATGTTTGCCCCACTAGCTCTTACAACTTAATTTAACTTGTTTTCTGTTCATCTACGTTTTACCTTGGGGCTTTTCACCTGTTTTTCATTCTGTATGCCCTACTTTTCCTGCTTTTATCATGTCTGTCTGATTGGCAGCCACCTGGCCTCTCCCTTTGTTTCTCCCTCATTCTCTCTTCACTCTTAAACCTAGATTCCTCCTCCTGCTTACTCTCTTGACACCAGTCCTGCTTGTCCCTCTACTGCCCATGTATTGACCATTCAGCTTTTTATTAGATCAATCAGTTGCCTTAGGCAGGCAAGGTAAAACAAATGTAACACATCTTTATATAGTTAAACAAAAGTAGCATAAATACATGCAACATAACTTTAAATAGGTAAAGTAACATTCCACAAGACAAGACCATATCTCAAAAGACAAAACAACAAACATCTTGGGTGCAGGTGTGGCTAGCAGAGGAGGACCATTTAGAGGTCAGAAAGGAAACAGGAGAGGGCCAAAGTCTCAACGTCCTCTCCAGAGGAATGTCCTCAGTAACTTCACCTCTAGATGCACTAGGTCCAGTTTCTAACTTTTCCACTTCTTCCCAGTTGTTCCACAGTCTGAGTGGAAACCTACCACAGGGATCTTAGAGAAATAGTCTGGACCTCAGCCACAGCAGAGGAGGAGAGCCTTGTTGAGCTGAGAAGCCTTTGGAAGCCTTTGGTGAGGCTGAGAATCTGTGTGTAAACTCAAATCTGGACAATTCCTCTTCCAGAATCTAAGTCTCACCCATTCTAACTAGTGAATGGAACCAAACCATCCCTACTTTCTGGGTGCTCTGCAATCCCGTCTTGCTTGATTTTCTACCCAGGGCTCCATAGTATCAGCTGCATGTGCTCTCAGGCTTCCTCTTGGGCCTTCTCGGTGCATTGAAAGGGCACTACACAAGGAACACCACAGCCTCTTTTCTTGCCTACTCCAGAACAAGACAGGAGAGAATAGTGATGACCTATTCCAAAATTCCTGGGGAAGGCAGCATCCAGCTCTGCATGCCTATCCTCCGTGGCCTGGCTCCTGCTCTCACCTGTGGACCGGTGATACCAAAAAGCCTGTGTTGCAGCTTGGGTAACTCAGCATCCTCATCCTTTCCTGTTCTGCAGTATGCCCTTCCTTTGATAACCTGTCTCCACAAGCTGATGGAACAGGTCTAACCTGTTTCCCATTTGCACTGTCTTGATAACATGATTGACAGCTTGAGTCTAAGGCAGATGTCTGCCTAGATCCCACTGATTACAGTCCCAACCTTAAATCCAGCCAGAGCTGAAGACCTCGGCTATCCCCGGAGCCATCTGATGCATGATGTGATAGTACAGAAAGCAGTCCACATTCACTGATGGAAGACGGCATAAAATGTGCTCAAATATGAGAACAGCACAAACAAGGCAGGGGCAGAGAAGAACAATGAGCAGGAACAGAAGAGCAAGAAGAGTCACAAGCCACTGCTGTTGGCAACCCAAGGTTGACTTACTTGTTGTCAGGTTGTTCAGATGGAAGGGCTCTAATAAAATCTTACTCATCTGCCTCATCCAGTACTCCCGTGGTTTTGAGTTTAAGCAACAGGAGCAGGAAAAAAAGCAGCGAGCTAGACTACTCATTCTCTCTCAGTTTTCTGGTTAGTGTGAGGCAGCAGGGTGCTCCCAAGTACTGCCTCCCAAAGGACCTAGCTTGGTTTCCAGGTTTCCATACCCTGGCTTTTCTAACTGTACCAAGATGAACTCTTCAGTTTGGCTTGCTGGGGTACGCTCTCAGTCTGGTCTCAGCTACTATGACAGGTTGTTCTGTTGAAGGGGCCTCTAGAACTGTGCTAGCCAAGATTCTTTGGTAGCCCTGAATTTGATTCCAGGGTTTCTCCCTCATAAATATTATTTTAAGTTGATTAATTTTCTGTGTCTACTCATATTTTTAAAAAATCTTCAATTAGTATTCTCATGACCCAACCTCTTAAAAAACAAAGTGATTGATAGGTGTGTGCCTGCAGAAGTCTGTGTGCATATGTGTGCAGGAGACTGAGAAAGGGCATCAGATTCTCTGTAACCAGAGACTGTGGGTGCTGGGAAATGAACTCAGGTCCTTTGCAAGAGTATCAAGTAGTCTTATCTGCTGAGCCATCCCTCCAGCCTTGAACCTTCTTCTTTTTAATCTCTTCTTTCTGTCAGGATTTATTTCTTATAGTCTTTTATTTCTTGCCACTACCCTAGCAAATCACTGGGATCTGAATCTATAAACACAATGATAATAATCACCATGGCAGTTACGTTCACCAAGAACTTCCTCTCTAGTAGACACCGAGCCCTTAATGTGATCTTAGTCTGGCAGGGTTGTCTTCAGACACTCAGTTCCAGTAATGTGACAGAACACCCTGAAAAGCTTCTCAGGAATCAACCAGCAGTGGTTCAGAAGAGCAAACAGCTTTTAAATGCAAATCTGAGCTGGTGAGGAACAGAAAGAATACCCAGGGTAAAAGCTTTGAAGACAAAGCTGAAAACCACAGTGGCCAGCACCACTGGTTTTGGCTGCCTGAAGGTGTCTCAGGTCTTTCTAACCAAGGCATTTGGAAACCACTTGGGAAAAATCTAAGTCCTAGGCCCTCTTTACATTAAAGAGGTGAAGCTTAAATTTCAGCTTCATTATATTAAATAAGAAATGAGGCTAAAAATCCCATGAGCTGAGTGGTCACCCTGAAAAATGAGACAAAGAACAACCAATGAAATCCAAGAAGAGTTGAACAGAAGTAATAAAGAACACATTCCAACACCCCCTAAAGCAACAGCCCTTGAAGACATATGATTTCAGTGGAAAGACAAAGCTAGAAAAGAAATTGTGTACTGGCTAAGGGAGACTAACAAAGAAACTGGCCTGTTTTGACCAAATTCTGGTCTGAGGAAGAGGAATGCCTGTGGAATTTATACACACAGTGCCCCCACCCCACCCCCTCATATTCAAGCTAATAAGAGAACCAAGAAGCACAAGTCCCTGCTTGGAAAGATCCCTAAAGCATGTGGCAGATAAGGACATATGACACACAGACTATGCCTACTCACTGTCGCAAGACAAGCTCTCATAGCTGAGGCCAGCATTTCTGTGCTCAGAGCAATGTCCATCCACAGCCATCCTTTAGGGCATTGCTTCTAGGAGCTGCAGCAGCAGGGGAAGCAGCAGAGACAGAGGCAGCGGCAGCATCCCCTGAGAGCTCCCTAGAACCCCCAGGACCAGGATAGCCAGCACCTGGGTGTTAAGCTCTGCAAGTGACTTGGATTGGCACTCAAATTACAGAAAATTCTTCCTATTCTTCCCTGTAAGAACTACTGCCATTACAGACACAGGAAATTTCAGAATTCCTACTCTAGATTGTAATTTTATCTTATGCCTACCAAACCATTTTTAAGGCACTTAGGAGCTGCTTAGTGTGGAATTGGGAACTAGACTCAGGTTCATTTTCAGATGGAAAACATCAAGTGCTCTTAACTACTAGCCCATCTCTCCAATCCCAACAAGCAGAAATTTTTAGAACACCAAAGTTTTCAATTTTAAAACACTGGAACATATATCTTATCACTCCCAGGTTTTACATAATAAGAGGGACCCTTAAACAGGTTCCAACTAGAAAATGAAATTCTCCCCTTGATTACCTAAAATCTACTCATGTGATAATTAGCACAAGACTGAGATACAAATTACCTTCACATGAATAGAACCCCATTTGCATAAATTATAATTCTAATATCTTCTATTTTCAGTTCAGAATTTGGATATGTATATGCTGTATTTTTACTTGGGTAGAGAGAAACAATGTCTTAAACAGATTGATGATTGATTCTGTTTCTTTAATGATATGTGTAATTTTGAAATTTGGACATCTTTCTTGGAACACATCAGACCATTTGGACACCTTTGATTCCTCACACTCAAGTTATGTGTAGTCAACTTCATATGGGTCAAAAATAGGAAAAGCCCTTATTAAAATACAGTAGCTTATTATTATTGGAAATTTGGGAATATCATTACAGAGTTGCTACAAGTTACCAGGGAAATTGGGGTTCCCTTTTAAGGAATTTAGTCTCATTAATAAAAGAATTTAAGAAGAACTCAAAAGAAAGCTGGAGGACAACTATAATAGCATTTAAAAAAAAAACTCCTTAGTCCTATTTTTTTGTTGGCTCCCCAATAACGACACAGAGACTTACTATTAATTATGAAAGCTTAGCTGATAGCTTAAGCTTCCTTCTAACTAACCCATAATTTTAAATCTGCATTCTTCCACACACTCGTTACCTCATCTCCATTATAACCATCCAGGTTATTCTGTGTCTGGCTGGTGACTCTGCCTTTCTTCTTCCCAGAGCCCTCTCTGTCTAGAAGTCCCACCTATACCTCCTACCCAGCTATTTGCCAGTTAGCTGTTTATTAAACCAATCACATCTTCACACAGTGTAAAGGAATATTCCACCACACCCCAGGGAAGCCAGCTGTAAATATTGGCCACAGCCTGAAGGAGGACAGAGGAGAAATCATGCTAATTAGTGCTAATTAGTTCACATGGAGGCCAACCACTGGAGGGGGTGGGGGGCAGCCACATGGTAGAGAGGGAACTGCAGAGAAGAGTGAGGCTCCAAGCACCAGAGGAAAGGAAAAGGGACACTTTCATCAGAAAAGGAGGCAGACTTTCAAAACACACGCAGTGTCTCTGTAAGCAGTCACTATTGCAGCAAAATGCATGGAGTTATAAGAACCACTGTGTCTACTCTGAAAAGCATGCCTTTTCTAATTACAAAGCCTGCACTAATGCAATCAGTGATCAGCATGGCCTCCTACATGACCTTCTTCCATTCTCTCCACATAAGCACAGGAATACCTCCAAAGGCACGTGTGTGACAGAAATAGGAGCAATGCCATTGGTGAAAAAGAATGGTTCTGTATATGCTCTGCCCCAAAAGCCTTTGCTAGTAATTCCACTGCAACCTGGCACCCCTCCTTGTACATCTCTCCTTTATCACCACTGTATCAGGTCCCTCAGATATGTCCGCTCTAAAGGCCTACTTGTCTTTGGTGAGAAGATGGGGTCCCTGGGCGTTCAGGCCAGTTTTCATACCAAGTGACAGGATGACGAGCATTGTGAGGACAGCTTCATCTCTAGCACCAGAACCTGATGTATACCCCCCACACCACATTCACTAACAACTCTTTTTTTTTGTATTTTTTTTTATTAGTTCAAATTAGGAACAAGCTTGCTTCACATGTCAATCCCTTCTCCCTCTCCCTCCCCTTCCCCCACCACTCCTCCCCTACATCTCCCCTACCCCCCACCCCATCCACCCTCCACTCCCAGGCAGGGTGGGGCCCTCAATGGGGGCTCCCCAAAGTCCACCACATCATCCTGGACCCAGCCTAGGCCCTCCCCCATGTGTCCAGGCCGAGAGTGCATCCCGAGACATGGGATGGGCTCTCAAAGTCCCTTCATACACCAGGGAAAAATACTAATCCACTACCAGGCCCCCCCTAGAGTTCGGAGGCCTCCTTATTGCCATCCGTGTTCAGGGGTCTGGATGAGTCCTGTGCTGGCCTTCCAGACAGCAGTCTGCGGTCCATGTGCTCCCCCTTGTACAGGGCAGCTGTTTCCTTGGGTTTCACCAGCCTGGTACCAACCCCTTTGATCTTCATTCCTCCCTCTCTGCATCTAAGTTCCACAGTTCAGTTCAGTGTTTATCTGTGGGTGTCTGCCTCTGCTTCCATCAGCCGCTGGATGAGGGCTCTAGGATGGCATATAAAGTAGTCGTCAGTCTTATTATAGGGGAAAGGCATTTATCCTCTCCACCATTTCCTAGATTGTCAGTTCATGTCATCCTTGTAGATCTCTGGAAATCTCCCTGGTGCCAGATCTCTCCTCGGACCTGTAATGGCTCCCTCTGCTATAATATCTCTCATCCTGCTCTCCTCTATTCTTCCCCCAACTCAATATTTCTGATCCTCCATTTCCTCCTCTCCTCTTCTCCTCCTCTCATTCTGGCAGCTCCCTCTCCCCTACCCTCATGCTCCCAACTAGCTCAAGAGTTCCTGCCCCTTCCCATTCCCAGTCCATGCATGTTTTTCCTTAGAGTCCTTCTTGTTTCCTAGTTTCTTTGGTGAAGAGGATTATAGGCTGGTAATCCTTTGCTCTATGTCTAAAATTCATATATGAGTGAGTACATACCATGTTTGTCTTTTTGTGACTGGGTTACCTCACTCAGGATGGTTTCTTTTAGTTCCATCCATTTGCCTGAGAATTTCAAGATTCCATTGCTTTTTTTCTGCTGAATAGTACTCCATTGTATAAATGTACCACATTTTCTCTATCCATTCTTCAGTTGAGGGGCATCTAGGTTGCTTCCAGGTTCTGGCTATTACAAACAATGCTGCTATGAACATGATTGAACATATGTCCTTGTTTGGACGTGCATTATTTGGGTATATGCCCAAGAGAGGAATTGCTGGATCTTCAGGTAGACTGCCATTTTTTCTGAGAAACCACCATACTGATTTCCAAATTGGTCTTACAAGTTTGCACTCCCACCAGCAATGGAGGAGTGTTCCTTTTTCTCCACATCCTCTCCAGCATTGATTGTCAGTGGTGTTTTTGATTTTAGCCATTCTGGCAGATGTAAGATGGTATTTCAGAGTTGTTTTGAGTTGCATTTCTCTGATGGCCAAGGATTTTGAGCACTTTCTTAAGTGTCTTTCAGCCATTTTAGATTCCTCTGTTGAGAATTCTCTATTTAATTCTGCACCATGCTAATCTTCTTTGTATCATTCCAATTTTAATATATGTGCTGCCGAAGCAAGCACCACTAACAACTCTTTCATTTAAACATTTCTATATTCACCATCATCAACATCCCCATTAACTTCTCAGTGATCATAACCCCAATACAATGGCTGTGACCTCAGGTGCCATCACTACATCCCATGTGCTAAGAGATGGTACATACAACAGAAAGAGAGAGGAGCTTAGACATCAGGCTGGTGCACACATCAGAAACAGAAGCTTAGAGACCAGGCTGGTGCACACATCAGAAGGAGAAGGAGCTTAGAGACAAGCCATGCTGGAAAATTTCAAATCAATGTTGTAGTTTCTGATATTATGAGGGTTTTTTTTGAATGTTGTTTTTACATGAAAAGGAGGGATGACACTTTCCTTGACTGATATTTCCATAACTTGCTTAGGTGTATAAACTTGCCATCTCGGGAGTGATTTCGCAATTCTGTAAGTTTTGCCCAGGGTGGGTATTCAATGACTCTGGAGAAATGAGTGACTGACGGAAGTTGGAGAGGACAGGCACACTTCATCTGGGCTAGCAGTTTTAAACACTAAGTGGTTGTTAGTGGCCCAAACCTTTCTTGGAGGCAAAAGTCAACACTGAAAAGAAGGATGGCCTGCTTCCATTAAAGCAAGGAAGAAGTGTCCTGTGACCCCTGCTCTGTCCTGTTTATCACTGTACACCAGTCACCCTTGTCTTTGGACTTGAGAACACAGTTTGAAGAATTACAGACCTGGGATATATACCAAAACTAAGCTATCCTTTATCCATGTTACACACATTTTCCCATTAGTTATACTTTCTTTTTTTTTTTTTACAAATAATTCAAATAAGATCATTACCATATTTTTAAACTTGTACTGTTGATGACACTTTGGAAAATTAATTTTTGATGGTGAATAAACTCATAAAAACCCTTCAAGTTTTGTTCAGTTTATTCTCCCTGGTGTTTTTCTAGTATACACTCATAGTCACCTGATGTTTTTCTAGTATACAGTCACATTGGTTCCAAGGGATGGTTTTAAAGCTTTCTATTCTTATCTCTTCCTGTTTTTGTGTATGCACCAGGATTTCCAAAATAACTTTAATAAAAAAATGTCTTGGTGTGCTTCCTATTAGCTCTCAACTTTGATCAGTGATCTTCTAGACCATATAATCATGCTTTGTCTCTAGAGTCTTGCACCCAAGCCTCTAGTGTTTGGGTTAGAGTACACCTCAAGCATTGGGCGTTTTCAATTTCTCTCAGTGGTTTTCATGTTCAGAAATCAGGGCTGCTCCAACCCAAGTCATTGCCACGAAACATGAGTCCAGCAGCTCATTGAATAGATGGTTTATGGTGAGTTTTCTATTCTTGACTATCTAATATTTGTCTGGTTTTAGCTTTAAAAAGCATGTTGCAATGATCATTTCCTATTTTACATAGTAGTTATTGAATATATAAAAGTGATAAATAAAAAACTCTAGTGTTCCTCAGTTTAATTCAGCTTGGCTATGAAAGTAAGTCCTTCATTACATTATTCTGTTCAGTTTTCACTTATAGTCAGCATTTAGTGCAGTGGTTCTCAACTTGTGAGTCGTGACCCCTTTGTGGGTGGAACAACCCTTTCACAGTGATCATATATCAGATATTTACATTACAATTCATAATAGTAGCAATATTACAGTTATGAAATAGTTATGAAAATAAAATAATTTTATGCCACCACAACCTGAGGAACTGGATTAAAGGCTCATAGCATTAGGAATGTTGAGAACCACTGCTTTATAGCTTTTTTATGTATTCGCTGTCCTGTTTTAAGAAATTGAGCCATAAATGGACTAAATGTCTTGCAAGGCATACAGCTGGAACTTGGAAGCTGAGGACATGCCTTTGGACACGATTTAATTCTCTGTTATATGAAGTGCCTCTTGTGTGACTTTACACAGAAATTCTTAGCCCTCCCTTCTTTACTTTCTGAGCTATAAAATAAGAATAATTGTTAGGAGATTATGTGAGTTAATATTTGTGAAACTACAAATCCTTGGCAGGCACTCAGCAAGTAAAATAAGGGATAGCAGAACCCAGCCAGGTGCTCTGACACCTGGGTCTTAACCCTCCGTCTAGGATCTATCTAGGTTATTCCAATCTTTTGTGCTTTAGCGTCTTGAGCATCTTTCATAATTGCTGATCTAAGGAACTTACTGGAAGAAATTTTAATTACTTCAAACAATATTCTCTCATAGTTGTTTGTAAATAAGCTTCATGTTTTTCTTCAGTCAATTTTTCTGATTTATATTATTTATAAATAATTGACTTTCTATTTTGTTAGCATAGGCATGTAGATTTTTCTAATTATGAACTACATATACTATATTGATCTTTCAGTTATCTAATTTCAATTAATTTCCTGTTTACAAACACTGGCTTAAATTTAGAAACCTTGTTTTGGATCCCCAACCCCAATAAGCTGGTCCTTGTATTAATTTCTTTATACTACTAATATTCAGTTTCAACAAATAATTTCTGGTTTTTAAAGTATATCTTCTTGAATAGAATGCTTCATTTATCTTGTTTTGACTCAATCATTTAAAATAATGGAAAGCACCCAACACTATAAATTTGCTGGGTATAGCTTGACCGTGCTTGGTTGCTTTCATTTGTAGTGCATCTCACATGCTGTGGGGGAATTATCCCAATCACTACACTCATGCTGTCAGTCACACTTATTCTTTTCTTTTTGTCCTCCTGGGCCACTGTATTTGTTGCTTTTTTCTGTTGTTGTGATCAAACATCATGACTGACAGGGACTTACAAAGAGGTTATTTTGGCTTGGGAGAGGAATGGTAACAGGCCTCCAGAACAGGAAGCTTATCGGGCCCCCAAAAATATCAATTATGGTATTTCAGATACAGGCCTCAAACTCTATTCCAGGAGCCTGAATCTCTCATTGTCTTCCAGATGCCAGCTAATTACCTCCAGAAGGCTTGGCTTCTCCTTGTTTGTATAACAACAGACGTAGGCCCTGGGTGTACCCATACCTGTTCTGAGGGCTTATTTATGTGCCTAGGGACTGTTTAGGTGTGCCGCTAGGGCTAAAATAATTTTTTGATATCAGCTTTATACATTATAGTAGATATCATCTGTGGTCACCCCCACTGTGGGAAAGCTATTTAAGAGGATGCTTGAATAAACCATGGACTCCAGACAGCAGGATGGACTGAGAGCCCTCCTGAAATTGCAAGATGTCTGTGTCTTGTCTTTATCAACATTGGGTAGCTAGGAGGTTCTCGGTCCAGCATTCACTGACTCAGGGATGGACACGGGGCCATTTGGCTGGTCAGCCCTGAAGACATCAGTCTGGAATAGACAGCCTCTGTAGCATGGGACTGATACAAGCCAGGCCCTGGCAGAAGCTGAGAGCAAACTTTCAACCTCAAATACAAAGCAGAGAGAGTGAATGAGACATGGGATAAAGGGGAATCTCTCAAAGCCCACAAAATGGTGTACTTCCTCCGACAGGTTCCCCAAATAATACTACCAACAGGGATTGAGTATTCAAATATGTGAGCCTATGGGGCTCATTCCTTATTCAAACCACCACAAGCTACTTTATTACCTGGGATCTTTCTTTTGAAACAGATAATCTCTTGATTTCATTTATCCCCTTTACCATGTGGTGCTTGTGTGTGATTGTGACAAAGGAGAGGAGATGAGAAGGTCTTCTGATCTAGTTATAGGAGCTAGACTCACAAACAATTAATAGTCTTCCCACAATCATCAAAGGAACACAATGAGAGGAGATGGAGCAAGAGGGGGAGAAGGGGAAGGAAAGGGAGGCAGGGAGGAGGAGGTGGATAAAAGAAGAAATGGAGGAGGAGATGGAGAAGGGGAGATGGAGAAGGGGAGATGAGAGAAGAGAGGAGAAGGGAATGAAGAGATGAGATGAGAACCAAGGGTAATAGCATTAATTGTATAGGGCTACACAAGGAAGACTTTCAGAAAACCTTAACCAGATGTTGGTGATGCAAACCTGCAATTACAGCACTCAGTAGAACACTCAAGAGGTTGAGTTGGGGGTAATACATGTTACAGGCCAAGCTGCACTATATACACTGTATGCTCCCGGCAGGCCTGAACTACATGAGAGCCTGTCTTAAATCAAACAAATGAAACAAACAAACAAACAAACAAACAAACAAACAAACAACCAGCAACAAAAATACCACACACACACAAAAAAAAATAAAAATAAAAATAAAAACAGAAACTCTCCTGAGACCTAAAGAAAAAAGTACAGTTTGAATAGAAGGAATAGAAAAAAAGTTAATATTATAGGACATTCAAGTCCCTCTAGATGAGTTTGAAAATTGGTTGCAACCCTAAGAAAATATTAATTTTTAAAAATTGAAGCAGCTGGTTCTAAGACTTTTCTTATAAATATAAAAACCCAAGTTTTGCCAGAAAATTCTGCAAAGGAAGCATAATGAACTCATAAATTAGGCAAGTTCTGCCAGCTAATAAAGAACATTTTATATGAAATGTGATTAAGCTACATGGATTAATCAGTATAGAGAATCCAGACTAGCCTCAAACACATGCAAATTTAGTCTGAGACAAAAGTGAAATTTCAAACCAAATGTGTTATTTGAATACTAGTGATACTGCCCATACAATTATATTTCCTTCCCTAAAATATTGTGAATTTTCGGGTTGTAGACTTCTTATGTGTTAGAAATTTTGTTACATTTTATATTTTTGTATAAATGAATTTATTAAGTCCCAGGAGAAGACACAGGGGAGTTATTTTATATTAAAGATGTTGAGCAAAGGTCTTTTTTAGCATTTGTCAAGCACTGATGCCATGTGATTTTTTAAAATACTTGTATATATTTATTCAGGTAATTGCCACATGGTATTATAATTTTCTTTCCAGATGAGATGCCAAAGCACAAAAATTTAAAATAGACCTAGTATTGGATCCTGCTGCTCCATGGCAGGTGTGAGAGTACGAGGCACTGCTGATGCTGACACACTGGAGAAACTCCTGCGCAGAAGGAACTCTGGCTGGGCTGGCTGCTCTCCAGTCATCCAGGACACAGCACATGGGCCATCCTCTACTGTCTGTGTCCTTAGCACAGGATGGAATTTCATGGTGTTGCTATCTGACCTGGGTGCAAAGAACAGGATGGTCATAGTGGCAGAGGAAGGAATTGTGTTCACTACCTGGAGAGATGAGAACCATGTGTATAATATGTGAAAAGCAGTTTGCAGCCTAGAGGGGTAATTCCATATACTTGACAGCACCTTCCCTTGGAAACAAAAAATGCCACCAGCAACAAGTTGTGTTTACTGATGCTCACAGTAAACTACACAGTTCCTAGGATCAGAAGGCTTGCTTTCATCAGCCTCAACCAAGTTGACTATAGAAGTATTCCACTTTGTTCTTCACTGTTATCCCAAAATAAATACCTTCTGGATGGAAAAAGTTTCACTATAAAACAAAATAGAAATTCCTAGGAGAAAACATGGGGGAGTGTTTTATAATCTAGAGAGAGAGCGAGAAATGTTTCTTCAATCTTTATATGATATTTATATATACTAAAGATGTATTTTAATATAAAATGATTCCCTATGCATTCTTCTGTGACTTTACAGATTTATTTAAACAAAAATAGAGAATGTGATAAATTTTCTAAGACATAAGAAGTCTCGGAAACTGCCAAGGACCCCATGGCAGTTCCATCTCCATCCACTGGCCCAGGTAGGCCAGGGGCTGTTTCTGGTTCCAGTTAAGCAACCCTACTCTAAGGCATCTACCACCAAGGGTTTGCTCGCCAGATCTGAGCTCAGAAGCAGGATCCAAAACACCAGGACACTGCCAAGGCCCGGTGGCAGTTCCACCTCCATCCATGACAAGAGGACAGACATCAGAGTATTGGAACTGTTTGTGTCTACCAGAAGGGAACCTTGTTCCCATACCCACAAGGAGAAGAAGAGACTCCTGCTACACCCACCAGAAGAAAGGATGAGAAGAGGTCAATGTAAAAGCACATTCAACAACTGAAAACCCAATATGACACCACCAGAGACTAGGAACCATACGCCAGCAAGACCTGAACATCACAATACAGATGAAGCAGAAAAAATGACCTTAAAAACATCTCCATGAAAATGATAGAGGGCATCAAAGAGGACATGAGGAAATCCCTTAAAGAAATGGAAGAAAAAACTAACCAAAAAATACAAGATATCAACAAATCTCTCAAGGAAACAATTCAAGACCTAAAAACTGAAATAGAGACAATAAAGAAAGCACAATCTGAAGGAGTTCTGGAAATAGAAAAACTGGGTAAATGATCAGGAACTACAGACATAAGCATAACCAACAGAATACAAGAGATGGAAGAGAGAATCTCAGGACTTGAAGACACACTAGCGAAAATAGACTCATCAACCAAAGAAAATCTTAAGTTCAACAAATCCCTAAGACAAAATATCCAGGAAATGTGGGATACCATGAAAAGACCAAACCTAAGAATAATAAGTATAGAAGAACGTGAATAAATCCAACTCAAAGGCTCAGAAAAATATATTCAGCAAAATCATAGAAGAAAACTTTCCCAACCTAAAGAAACACATGCCAATGAAAATACAAGAAGCCTACAGAACACCAAATAGACTGAACCAAAAACCCAATATGACACCACCAGAGACTAGGAACCATAGTCTCTTGTCACCTTGCCACATAATAATCAAAACACCAAACATACACAACAAAGAGAAAATATTAAGAGCAGCAAAGGAAAAAGGTCAAGTAACCTATAAAGGCAAACATATCAGAATCACACCTGACTTTTCCATGGAAATTCTGAAAGCCTGAAGGTCCTGGATAGATATTCTACCTACACTAAGAGACCATGGTTGCCAGCCCAGACTGCTATACCCAGCACAGCTTTCAATCAATATAGATGGAGAAAACAAGATATTCCATGACAAAAGCAGATTCAAACAATAAATATTCACCAATCCAGCCCTACAGAAAGTTCTGGAAGGAAATCTACAACCCAAGGAAGTTAACTACAACCAGAAAAATATAGGCAATAGATAATCCCACTTTACCAACAGCCAAAAGGAAAAAGGGATAGAATAATATCCCTTTTTCCACACATAATTTCACCACCATCACCAAATCAAAAACAAACAAGAATGAACAAACAATGGTCAACAATCAATGTTGATGGTTAATATCCATCAACATTAATGGCCTTAACTTGCCTATAAAAGACACAGATTAGCAGAATGGATAAGAAGACAGAATCCATCTTTCTGCTGCATATAAAAAACACACTTCAACTTCAAAGACAGATGGAATCTAAGAATTAAAGTTTGGGGAAAGATTTTCCAATCAAATGGACCCAAGAAAAAAGTAGGGTTAGCAATCTTAATATCCAACAAATTGGACTTTACTAAAATCAATCAAAAGAGATGAAGGAGGTCACTTCCTATTCATCACAGGAGAAATCCATCTGGATGAAGTCTCAATTCTGAACATTTATGCCCCCCCCAAAAGCATCCACATTTGTAAAAGAAACATTACTAAAACTCAAATCACACACAAAACTGCACACACTTATAGTGGTAGTCTTCAACACCCCACTCTCACCACTGGATAGGAACACCCAACAGAAACCTAACAAAGAAAAAAAGGAGCTAATCAAAGTTATGGCCCAATAGGAGTTAACAAATATCTATAGAACATTCCATCCAAATAAAAAATGACTTACCTTCTTCTCAGCACCACATGAATCTTCTCTAAAATTGACCACAAACTTGGCAACATACCAAACCTCAACAGGCACAAAAAATTAAAATAACCCCCTGTATCCTATCAGACCACCGTGCTTTAAAGTTAGATTTCAATAACAACAGGAATTACAGGAAACCTACAAACTCATGGAAATTAAGTAACACCCAATTGCAAAATTCCTGGGTTGAGGAAGAAATAAAAAGAAAGTAAAGATTTCCTAGAATTCAATGAGAATGTGGACACAACATACCCAAAATCTATGGGACCCTTTGAAAGCAGTGCTAAGAGGAAAGTTCATAGTGCTAAGTGCCCACATGAAGAAACAGGAAAATAATCACACTAGAGAATTAACAGCACAACTAAAAGCTTTAGAAAATGAAGAAGCCAATACACCCCAGAGGAGCAGATGCCAGGAAATAATCAAATTGAGGGCTGAAATCAATAAAATAGAAATTAGGAAAACAATACAAAGAAAATCAATATAATGAAGAGTTGGTTCTTTGAGAAAAATCAACAAAATAGACAAACCTTTATCCAAAATTACCAAACAGCAGAGAATGAACATGCAAATCAATAAAATCAGGAATGAAAATGGGGACATAACAACAGACACAGAGGAAATCCAGAGAATCATCAGGTCATACTTTGAAAACCTATATTCCACAAAATTTGAAAATCTAAAGGAAATGGATAATTTTCTGGACAGATTTTACTTACCAAATTAAATCAAAAACAGATAAGCAGCTTCGATAGACCTATAACCCCTAATGAAATTGAAGCAGTCATCATAAGTCTCCCAACCAAAAAAAGCCCAGGCCAGATGGCTTCAGTTCAGAATTCCACCAGAAATTCAAGGTACAGCTAATAGCGATTCTCCTCAAAATATTCCACACAATAGAAGCAGAAGGATCATTGCCAAACTCTTTTTATGAGTCTTCAATAACCTTGAAACACAAGCCACACAAAGACACAACAAAGAAAGAAAACTACAGACCAATATCCCTCGTGAACATTGATGCAAAAATACTCAATAAAATAGTGGTAAATTGAATCAAAGAACACATTAGAGAAATCATCCACCATGATCAAGTAGGCTTCATCCCAAGGATGCTAGGATGGTTCAACATATGAAAATCCATCAATGTAATCCACCATATAAACAGACTGAGGAAAAAAGCCACATGATCATCTCTCTAGATGCCAAGAAATCATTTGACAAAATCCAGCACCCCTTCATGACAAAGGTCTTGGAGAAATCAGGGATAACAGGAACATACATCAACATAATAAAAGCAATATACAGCAAGCCAACAGCCAACATCAAATTAAATGGAGAAAAACTCAAAGCAATTCCTCTAAAATCAGAGACAAGCAAGGCTGTCCACTCTCTCCATACCTCTTCAATATTGTCCTTGAAGTTCTAGCTACAGCAATAGGAAAACAAAAGGAGATCAAGGGAATACAAATCGGAAAGGAAGAAGTCAAACTCTCACTATTTGCAGATGATATGATAGTCTACATAAGTGACCCGAAAAATTCTTCCAGGGAACTCCTACAGCTGATAAACACCTTCAGCAAAGTGGCAGGATACAAGATTAACTCAAAATTCTGTAGCCCTACTATATACGGATGACACATTGGTGGTGAAAGAAATTAGAGAAGCATCACCCTTTACAATTGCCACAAACATCATAAAATACCTTGGGGTAACACTAACCAAAAAAGTGAAAGACCTGTATTCTAAGAATTTTGACTTTCTAAAGAAAGAAATTAAAGAAGATACCAGAAAATGGAAAGATCTTCCATGCTCTCGGATACATAGTAAAAATGGCAATCTTGTCCAAAGCAATATACAGATTCAATGCAATCCCTATCAAAATCCCAACACAATTCTTCACAGACCTTGAAAGAACAATTCTCAACTTTATATGGAGAAACAAAAGACCCAGGATAGCCAAAACAACCCTGTACAGTAAAGGAACTTCTGGAGGCATCAACATCCCTGACTTCAAGCCCTATTACAGAGCTATAGTCCTGAAAATAGCTTGATATTTGCACAAAAATAGACAGGTAGACCAATGGAATAGAGTAGAACCCCCTGATATTAACCTACACACCTACGAACACCTGATTTTTGACAAACAATCCAAATTTGTACCCTGAACAAAGAGAACATCTTCAACAAATGGTGCTGGCATAACTGGATGCAGACATGTAGAAGACTACAGATAGACCCAAGCCTATTGCCATGCACAAAACTTACGTCAAAATGTATCAAAGACCTCAACAAAAACCCAGCCACACTAACCCTATTAGAAGACAAAGTGGGAAATACCCTTCAATTAATTGGTACAGGACACAGCTTCCTGAACATTACTCCAGTAGCACAGACACTGAGATCAACAATTGATAAATGGGACCTCCTGAAACTGAGAAGCTTCTGTAAGGCAAAGGACACAGTTAGCAAGACAAAACGGCAGCCCACAGACTGGGAAAAGATATTCACCAACCCCACAACTGACAGAGGGCTGATCTTCAAAATATACAAAGAACTCAAGGAGCTAGTCTCCAAAACACCAAACAATCCAATTAAAAAGTGGGGTACAGAACTAAATGGACAATTCTCAATAGAGGAATCTAAAATGGCTGAAAGACACATAAGAAAGTGTTCAGCATCCTTAGCCATCAGGGAAATACAAATCAAAACAACTCTGAGATACCATCTTACTCCTGTCAGAATGGCCAAAATCAAAAAAACCAATGACAGTTTATTTTGGAGAGGATGCAGAGAAAGAAGAACACCCCTCCACTGCTGGTGGGAGTGCCAACTTGTACAGCCACTTTGGAAATCAGTATGGCGACTCCTCAAGAAAATGGGAATCAGTCTACCCCAAATTCCAGCAATTCTACTCTTAGGCATATACCCAAAAGAAGCACATTTATACAACAAAAACATCTGTTCAACAATGTTCATAGCAGCACTATCTGTAATATCCAGAAACTGGAAGCAGCCTAGATGCCCCTCAATCGAAGAATGGATAGAGAAAATGTGGTACATTTACACAATGGAGTATTACTCAGTGAAAAAAACAAACAATGGAATCTTGAAATTTGCAGGAAAATGGATGGAACTTGAAGAAACCATTCTGAGTGAGGTAACCCAATCACAAAAAGACAAACATGGTATGAACTCACTTATATGTGGATTTTAGACATAGAGTAAAGGATTACCAGCCTACAATCCACACTTACAGAGAAACTCGTAAACAAGGAGGACCCTTAGAGAGACATCTGTGGTCCCTTGGTGAAGGGGAAAGTGTCAACATCCCCTGAACAAATTCAGAGCAGGGGAAGAGGGGGGAGGGAGCTTCAAGAATGAGAAGGGAAGAAGAGGAAGGATGCAGAGGTCCTAAGGGAACAGAAAGGTTGAGTCAGGGGAAGAATAAAAGAATGGATATGTGATAGGTAGGGTTATATTCAGGTGGGGTGGTTGGGGAGGAGGGGAGGGAAAGGGAACTGGGATTGTCATATAAAACAATCTTGTTTCTAATTTAAATTTAAAAATCTGAAAAAAATTACAAACTAAAATAAAAGAAGCCTGATCCATCAGCCAAACATTTTCTAATAAGAAAGAAGTCTACAACAATATTCTCATTTTTGACAAGGAAACATAATTTATGAGTAGTGTCACCATTATTTTGAACAACCCATTTGGTTTGAAATGTCATCTTTGTCTCAGACTAAATTTGCATGTTTTTGGAACTAGTCTGGACTATAGCTTCATCTTCCCAAGAAGGGACATTAGGCTCAGAAGCGTCATTTTCACTATATAATTTTTAAATTTGCATTTGGAAGTCAAGTCAAAAGGACACATGGAAACCTGGGGAAAGATTTTTAGTACTGTACTGAACAAAAACCTAATTCCATAATATGTTAAAGAGTTTTTTTGCAAAATAAAATAAAACCAACTCAAGGAGGAACTGAGGATACTAATAAGAAATTCAATAGAAAACAAATGTAAATGACTTAAATTATATGAAAAGGTACTCGACTTCATAATTATAGATAGCAATCTAAGGATATAGGAAATATTAAGTTACTGGACAAAAAAAGCCCACCTAATTTAATGTCCACTTCTGATGAGGGAGAGAAAAAAAAGATGGTTCCAGACATTACACAGACTAGTACATCACTGAAGGACAATTAAAGCAGCAGTGTTAGGAACGGTTGTAAGAGCTCACATTGTCTCAGCACTTACTCTCCCATAGACATTGTCCATAGGTCTCACTAGGCTGAGTTAAGAGCACTTGGTGCATAATCATGAAGACAGGAGTTTAGGTCCCATTGGATACATCAAACAGACACATTTAAAAAAATATTTTATTATTTTATGTATATAAGGGCTTACCTGGGACCCAAGGAGGCCAGAAGAGGGTGTTGAATCCTCTATGGCTGAAGCTATAGATGGTTGTGAGCCACCATATGAGTGTTGAGATTAAATCCAGGTTCTCAAGAAAAGAAGCCAGTGTTCTTAACTGCTGAGTCCTCTCCCCAGTCCCCTAAACACAATATATATTTAATTGATATTAATAATATATATCTCAATTAAATATCTTAAGCTTTAAAAATTACTCAGTGTCAAAATATTCATAAAAATTTCAAGTGTTTATATTTTATACCCATTAAATATAATGAATGGGCTAAGGAAAGTAACTACATATCAAATTAAGTTTTCTCTAAAATAAATGCAGTCTGGCGGTATGTACATTTGGGTGTGGCAAGACAGCTTTTACTCTGTGTGGCTCTCAGGAACTTTGCTTCTTTCAGCATCATCCAAGTGGTATGGTCCTGGGCAGCATGTGAAATATACCATAGGTAAGAAATTGCACAAGGGACAAATGGACATATCAGCAGTCCTCAGACAAAACTCTCTGGAGCTGCCACATGACACTTGCTCTTACATCACTTTGGTGACAAGGAAGTCTGGAAAATGTATTCTTAACTATGAGGAGCTATATGCATAACTAAGCATTGAATTCTGAGAAAGAAAGGCCATCACTGGGCTCTCCAGGGAGCTCTTTCCTTTACACTGACAACCAAAGGAACAATTTCTAACAGATTTGTGGCACATTTGTATAAAAACACATCATACTGGTTATTCTCCAGTGATCCAGATCTGTGTTCAGTCTTCTCTGCCTGCTCTGAGCCTCACAGGCTGACTTGCAAGGACTGCCTTACTTGGGCTTGCTCCTGTTTTGGCTTCCACTTTCAAGCAGTGGTTAGGAAATACCAGCAGGAACCTAGAGAGCAGAGAAGACTGAGATCACATTATTCATTCTTCTTGTTCCTACAAAAGTGTCACTAGCCTCTAGTAACACTGCCTGCCTCCTGTCCCTTCATGCCTAGGGTTGGCAAAGGTTTCTCACTGTTGCTAGCTCCTGAGGGCTTAGCTGTTTATTACTGGCTCTGTTAATCCTGCCAGCACTGTGTAAATAGCCTCTCCATTATTACACTCTTCAGTTAGGTTTTGGATGCACCATCTGTTTCAGCTGACTTTGGCTAGTCACATATGCAAGATGATTCTCACTGCAGCATCACTAGAAATAGCAATAAACTAAAAATAAATTAAATATTCATCAATGGAGATTTGGCTAAATACCATGAGCTTATAGTTAGTATATTATGCAGCAATTAAAAAATAATGCCTCACTGTACACTTAAACAGTTAAGTAGCTCTCGAGTCTTATGACCACAATAAACATTTTTGAATATCTATGAGCTAAAATAGAATACACAATGATAGGATGCAGCCCATTATTATTCACACACACACACGCGCGCGCACACACACACACACACACACACACACACACACACACACACACACACACACACACGATCTCAATCTTGATATGTTTGTATTTGTATATGCATATAATACATATACTTCCAGCTAGAAATTTTATTAGTGGTTCCTTCTGGTGAAAAATAATTGAGGACTAGGGTAGGACTCTACTAAGGACTTTTTAAATCACATGAGGTTTTGCTGTATATGTATGTACATACACACATGTATACATAGTATATACACACATATATGTATAAGCTAGTTGGAGACAGTATTTTCTATAGGACACAAATGGGAAGCATATGAACAACAATATGAGAAAAAGGGGATGTTTGTGCTTGAGAATGGAGCAGCAACCCTGTTTGAATCACTTAGTACAAAGCCTGTTTTCTAACTGATCCCTGCTGGCTACTTGGGAGTGGCCACACTTGAGTTCTGGCTTTCTTGGATTATGGCCTTTTACACTGAGCTAGGTTTTAGTTTGCTTGTATAAAAGTTTAAGTAAGCGTGCTAGAGTCCCTTATAGCCTCCTGAGTAGCTATTTTAAATTAGAAACAATCTTATTTTACATGTCAATCCCAGCTGTCTCTTCCCCCACCCTCCCATGCCCCCCAACAACCCCCATCCCATCCCCCATCCACTCCCCAGGGAGGGTGAGGCCTTTCATGAGGGATCATTGAAATCTGTCAAGTCATTTGGGACCAGGGCCTAGGCCCTCCCCGGAGTATCTAGGCTGGGAAATGGGCTCCTGACGTCCATTTGTGCACTAGGGATACATCCTGGTTCTACTGCCAGAGGTCCCATAGACTGCCCAGTCCTCCTAGTTGACACCCACTGTTCAGGGGCCTGGTTTGGTCCTATGTTGGCTCCCCAGCTGTCAGGCTGGGGTCCATGAGTTCCCACTTGCTCAGGTCAACTGTTTCTGTGGGTTTTCCCAGCAGAGGGGGTCTTGACCTCCCTTTTTTTTCCATCACTCCTCCCTCTCTGAAACCGGTAGCTGATGGAAGCAGATGCAGAGATCCACAGCCAGGTACTGACACATCACACATCTGGATCCCATTCATTTCCCCATTCCATCAAATCCACTCTCCACCCCTGCACTCCCCTCCCATATAAAACAAAATTTAAGAGAAAAAAAGGAAAAACCTCCTCATGGAAGCTACAGTGTGACACAGCAATGCCTTTGTCCATATATCTTTACCTGCAAGTATTTATTACGAAGAGTCATTGGTCTGCTTTGAGGCCTCTAGTTTCTATTACACTAGGACTCTTCTTGGATAGCATGTTGTTACCCTGTGTTGTGAAGACCATGGAGACTTGGGTTTGTGAGTCTGGCCCTTTCACATGCCCCAGCAGATCATAGATGGAGAAGATGTTGGGGCAGGCCAAGTCATACCTCTGGGTCTGAGCCTGGGCAGCCAGACCACCAGTTCTCCCCTGTCCACACAACCAGGGTGAACTCTCAAGCATTGTCCTTGCAGCAATGAGAGAAGGGTAGGGCCAGTTCTCCTGCCTTCATGCCCTCAGGGTCAGCTCAAATTAAGACTCTTGATATGAGATTCAAATGGGGTCAATTTGTTGAAGGTTTTTGGTGTCATTGTTATCCTTTATAAACTAAAAGGAAAAGCTAGAAGGATGGGTTGAGAAGACCTAATACACTCATTATTTGGGAAAAAAGAAAGATTAGTTAAATGGCAGATGGTTGTCTCCACTAAATTGCATGTGTTAAGAAGTGGATTAATGGCCAGGCATACTGGATCATTACTTGAATTCATGGCACATTGTAGGCAGAGGCAGCTGGATCTCTGTGACACTAAAGTTAGCCTGGTCTACATGGAGCGTTTCAGGCCAGCCAGGAAAACATAATGAGACCCTGCCTCAAAAAAAGTGACATCAATATTCTTATACCTATGTGGGGAAAGACACAAAGTCTTAAAATGAGAATGCTAAGGAAATTATTGATAGACTGTTATTCTAGAGTCCAGGAATATGATTAATCTCCAGGAAATGAGATCTATAAAAGGTGGGGATAGAGGTGGTACAATAAAAGTCTTTATTGCCCTGCTGAAACAGCCAGTTTGGGGCTGGACATGTATGTAATTGGCTGTACAAATTAGCATGATCGTTCCAGAAACAGTGCAAGGGTACAGTCAATCCTGAGCCTCCTGGACTGATGCTGGCCAGAGGTGGAGAGAGGAGGGCCACACAAGAAATGCTGATGACGTGGCATCAACAGAAGAGAGTTCCTTATGAAGGAAGATATAAAGAAACAAGGGAAATCATACAAGTCAAGATTTCTAGTGATCAAATAGATAGTGATGTCATATACTAGATGAAATAAGAAACAAATTTGGAAAAGTAGTAAATGTGAAGTTATTTGTGGAATGCAGCCAACTTCATACTTTTACACCCCTCCCTCACTCTCTCTAACCCTCTCTTTTGTCTTCTCTTTATCTTTCCAATCTTTGGTCTTCCTACTTCCTTCCCAACCCAAACACTCCCTAGTTAATAGTTGATCCTTGTTTAAATATTGAGTCAAGCAATGTCCCAGTCAGAGTGCCCCTCGTGCCATGACACTTTGCCTGCTTTCCATAAGAGTTGAATCAGGCAGCTTTCTGTATCACTGTCTTTGATATTCTGTGCATAAGCCTGTGACTACGTTAAAATGCACACTGAATGTTAGGATTCATTCACAGGCCCATTCCACCGAGTTTATTTAAGCTCCTTTTTGTCTTTCATACCACTAGCATTTAGCACAATGCATACTGACAAGTGGTAAGCCTCAATGATGGTTAAATGCATGTCCTCAGTGGGAGAAGGACACTCCTCTCTCTTACTAGGGTGAGAGAGTTGAGGGCATTGAAGGATGTGGCCATCAGTGCCTGGGTGAGAATTTAAATGTGTCTATAGTCTATATTCAATATGTGAGACGAGAGTCATTTCTCAGGAGGAAAAAAATGGTGGAGGAGTGTAGTAGAGATTTGGAAAAGCTATTGTGAGGAGGAAATGGTAGACAAACAGAACTAGTTGGAGTATTGAAGAGCTTGAAGAATTCAGTGGCTAGTAATGCCAATGGCTATTGACTCCTTACACCAGCTCAATAAACCCAGAATGGGTAAGGAGAAGGCTGTCAGTGGGTTCGGGTCTATAAGCATATTCATTACATGACAAAAAAAAAAAGGATGTACTATGAGGTCTAGACCAGAATAGCAAAGGGAAATAAAGGAACCGCCATTAAAGTATGAAAAGGAAAGTTGTTGAGGGGAAGAGTAGTGATGTAGTAGAAACCTGGGTGATAGGGTGAGGGACCACCACCCAATGTAAGAGAAGCCATGGGGTACAGGAAATACCTAGTTAGCTGAGCTCCTTTGAGAGAATAGGATGTTCTTATTGAATTCTAGAACAGTAATTCTACTGTATGGCAATAAAATACCGAGTGCAGCCACAGAAGAAGGATTCTAAACACCTGGAGTTTAATGCTGTGGAATATTATTTGAACTGGGCAAAGATGCATTTCATCTGTTTATGCTACATTTGTTTAACAATGTAAGGATGTGCATTTAATTGTGTAAAGATGTGTTCCATTCGTTTCACTGTACCTATTGTTCTAATAAAGAGCTGAATAGTCAATAGCAAGGGAGGAGAGGGATGGGCATAACTGCCATTCAGAATGAACAAATAGGAGGAAGAATCTAGGCTCAAGAGGAAGAACAAAAGAAGAGATGAGAGAATGAGGGAGACAGAGTGGGACTCACTTGGGGCAAGAAGCGCGGTGGCTGCCAGCAGGCTAGACATAAGAAGAGTGAGAGTAAGTTATACAGAAAGAAAAAGGAAAAGCCCTGAGGCAAATGGTAGATAAAAAACAGGTTAATTTAAGTTAAAAGAGCTAGACAGAAATAAGCCTATGCTAGGCCCAGCATTGAAAACTAGTAAGTCTCTGTGTCATGATTTGGGAGCTGGTTGGTGACCTAAAAGAAAAAGCCCGGTACATTTTGATGTTCCAACATGAGGCCCAAATTTCTACATAGGGCCTAAGATAGGTGAAGAAAGAAAATAATAATAATATAAAAGCCAGTATGCTTTTTTGGGGATCTCCTGGCCTAGGGACTGCAGGCTGGTCAACTTGCCCCAGCGAACTAAGTCTGTTGACATCGTGGTGCTAGTCCTGCCTCCACCCGAGGGGAGAGGTGAGCATGGGGTCATCTCAGGCCCTCCTTCCATGTGCATTCTTTGGGATCTCCTAGCATGGGGACTGCAGGAAGGTCAATTTACACCAGTAGACCAAGCCATCCAGAGTCTGCCAACATCGTGCTAGTCCTGCCTCCCCACTGGGAGAGGGAGTGTCTCAGACCCCACCTGTAGCCACCAGGAGAGCCATCAGAGTATTGGACCTGCTTGCACCCACTGGGAGAGAACTTTGAACCCATACCCACCAGGGGAGGAAGACACCCCACCTGCACCCACTGGAAGAAGGGATGGGAAGTTAACATTATAAGAACACATTCAACAACAGAAAAACCAATATGATGCCACCAAAGACTAGGGACTCTACACCAGCAAAACCTGAACATCCCAACACAGATGAAGCAGAAGAGAAAGACCTTAAAAACAACTTTAAGAAGATGATAGAACCCTCAAAGAAGAAATGAGAAAATACCCTAAAGAAATGAAAGAAAAAAACAAACAAAAAATTCAACAAATAGAGGAAAAGACAAACCAAAAAAATGTAACACACAAACAAATATTTTAAAGAAAGCAAGGAAATCCAAGAAAAAAACAACCAAACAAGTAAAGGAAACAAATCATACAGTTCAAGGCTTGAAAACTGAAATAGAGACAATTAAAAAACACAGTCTGAGGGAATGCTGGAAATAGAAAAGATGGGTACATGATCAGGAACTACAGATACAAGCATAACCAACAGAATACAAGAGATGGAAGAGAGAATCATAGGCATTGAAGATACACTAGGAGAAATAGATTCATCCACCAAAGAAAATCTTAAGTTCAAAAAATCCCTAACACAAAAAAATAAGGAAATATAGGATACAGAGAAAAGGCAAAACCTAAGAATAATAGGTATAGAAGGTGAAGAAGCCCAGCTCAAAGGTGCAGAAAACATATTCAACAAAATCATAGAACTTTCCCAACCTAAAGAAAGACATGCCAATGAAAGTATTAGAAGCTTACAGAACACCAAATAGAGTGGACCACAAAAATGTCCCCTCGACACATAATAATAAAAACACCAAACATGCAGAATAAAGAACAAATATTAAGAGCAGCAAAGAAAAAAGGCCAAGTAACATGTAAAAATAGACCTATCAATATTACATCTGACTTCTCCATGGAAACTCTAAAATCCAGAAGGTCCTGTATAGATGTTCTACAAACACTAAGAGACCATGGATGCCAGCCCAGACTACTATACTCAGCAAAGCTTTCAATAACAAAAATGGAGAAAACAAGATATTCCATGACAAACTCAGATTTAAACAACAAATATCCACTAATCCAGCCCTACAGAAATTGCTGGAAGGGAAACTTCAACCTAAGGAAGTTAAATACATTCACAAAACCGTAGGCAATAGATTATCCCACTTTACCAAAAGTCAAAAGAAAAAAAAGAGGGTGGGAGGAGAAATCCACACACAATACCACCATGAAGAACAAATCCAAAACAAATGAGAATTAACAATCAGTGGTCATTAATTTCCCTCAATATCAATGATCTTAACTTGTCTAAAAAAAGACACAGGCTAACAGAATGGGTAGGAAGACAGAATCTATCCTTCTGCTGCATACAAGAAGCACAGCTCTAATTCAAAGACAGATGATACCTCAGAGTAAAAGGATGGAAAAAGATTTTCCAATCAAATGGGACCCAAGAAACAAGCTAGGGTAGCAATTCTAATATCTTAACAAATTAGACTTTAAACTAAAAGCAATCAAAAGAGACAAAGTTTATTTCATGTTCATCACAGGAAAAAAATCCATCAAGATGAAGCCTCAATTCTCAACATCTATGCACCAAATACAAAGGCACACATTTTCATTAAAGAACATAATGAAAACTCAAATCACATATTAAACCTCACAGACTTATAGTGGGAGACTTCAACATTCCACTCTCACCACTAGACAGGACCACCAGAAAGAAACTTGAAAAAGAAACAAAGGAACTAATAGAAGTTATGACCCAATTGGGTTTAACAGACATCTATAGAACATTCTATCCAAACACAAAAGAGTATACCTTCTTCTCAGTGACACATGGAACCTTCTCTAAAATCAACCACATACTGGGCAAAATAGCAAACCTCAACAGATACAAAATAAAGTGGAATAACCCCATGCATCTTTTTTTGTTTGTTTTGGTTTCATTTGGTTTTTTGAGACAGGGTTTTTCTGTGTAGCTTTGGAGCCTATCTTGGTACTCGCTCTGGAGACCAGGCTGGCCTTGAACTCATAGAGACTGGCCTGCCTCTGCCTCTGCCTCTGCCTCTGACTCCTGAGTGCTGGGATTAAAGGCGTGTGCCACCAACGCACGGCTAAAACCCTGTATCTTATCGGATCACCATAGTTTAAAGTTAGAATTCAACAACAACACAAATTGCAGAAAACCTACAAACTCATGGAAATTGAACAATATGAAATTGCACCATTCCTGGGTCAAGGAAGAAATAAAAAAAGAAATTAAAGACTTCCTAGAATTCCATGAAAATTAAGACACAACATACCCAAACTCATGAGACACTTTGAAAGCCGTGCTAAGAGGAAAGTTCATAGCACTAATTACCCACATGAAGAAACTGGAGAATAGTCACACTAGAAAATTAACAGCACAACTCTAGAACAAAAAGAAGCAAACTCACCCAGGAGAAGTAGACACCAGGAAATAATCAAATTGAGGGCTGAAGTCAATAAAGTAGACACAAAGATAACAATGCAAAGAATCAATGAAACAGGAATTGGTTCTTAGACAAAGTCAACAAGACAGACAAACCATTATCCAAACTAACCAAAAGTCAGAGAATGGACATGCAAATTAATAAAATCATAAATGAAAAGGGGGAAATAACAACAGACACTGAGGAAATCCAGAGAATCACCACATCATACTTTGAAAACCTGTACTCAACAAAATTTGAAAATTCAAAGGAAATGAAAGATTTCTGGATAGACATCACTTGTCAAAACTAAATCAAGATTAGATAAGTAATTTAAATAGACCAATAACCCCTAATGAAATAGAAGCAGTCACCAAAAGTCTCCCAACCAAAAAAAGCCAAGGGCTTGGAGAGATCAGGGATGACAGGAATATACCTAAACATAATAAAAACAATACACAAGGAACCAACAGCCAACATCAGATTAAGTGGAGAGAAATTCAACATGATTCCTCTAAAACCATGAACATGACAAGGCTATCTACTCTCTCCATATCTCTTCAATATGGTACTTGAAGTTCTAGCTAGACAAATAAGACAACAAAAGGAGATCAAAAGGATACAAATTGGAAGGAAGAAGTCAAATTTTCTCTATTTGCAAAGGATATGATAGTTTACACGAGTGATCAGAAAAATTCTAACAGTAGCCAGAGTCTGGGAGTCAAAGCTGTTGTCAACCCAGTCCTGTCCCGTCCTCATCTGCATTTTCTTTTTCTCTCAACATGACAGATGCCGCTGTGTCCTTCACCAAGGACTTCTTGGCAGGTGGAGTGGCTGCGCCATCTCCAAAACGGCGGTAGCACCCATTAAGTGGGTCAAGCTGCTGCTGCAGGTACAGCATGCCAGCAAGCAAATCATGGCAGACAAGCAATACAAGGGCATTATAGACTGCGTGGTTTGTATCCCCAAGGAACAGGGAATCCTGTCCTTCTGGCATGGTAACCTGGCCAATGTCATCAGATACCTCCCCACTCAGGCTCTCAACTTTGCCTTCAATGATAAATATAAGCAGATCTTTTTGGGCGGTGTAGACAAGAGGACCCAGTTTTGGTGCTACTTTGTAGCATCAGGTGGTGCCGCTGGGGCCACATCCTTGTGCTTTGTGTACCCTCTTGATTTTGCCTGTACCTGTCTAGCAGTTGATGTGGGCAAAGCTGGAGCTGAAAGGGAATTCAAAGGCCTTGATGACTCCTAGTTAAGATCTACAAATCTGATGGGATTAGGGGCCTGTACCAAGGCTTTAATGTGTCAGTACAGGGCATTGTCATCTACCGAGCTGCCTACTTTGGTATCTATAACACTGCAAAGGGGATGCTTCCAGATCCTAAGAATACTCATATCTTCATCAGCTGGATGATTGCACAGTCTGTCACTGTTGTTGCTGTCCTGACTTCCTATCCCTTGGAAACGGTTCATCATCGTATGATGATGCAGTCTGGACGCAAAGGAACTGATATCACAGTTCCTTTGTATACACAGGCACAATTGACTGCTGGAGGAAGATTGCTCATGATGAAGGAAGCAAGGCTTTTTTCAAGGGTGAATGGTCCAACATTCTCAGGGGCATGGGTGGTGTCTTTGTGCTTGTCTTGTATGATGAGATGAAGAAGTACATATAATTATGTCTTAGGTGTCTCCCCAAGACTAAGCATGTTGTACAATACATCATATCTTGAACATTCTGGACAAATTCTCTGGGCTTGTCTGTTTTATCAATGGCAACTATTTACTCTCTGACCAGTTTTGTCTTAAAGCCATTTCCATGACAATAATGATGGGACTCAATTATAATTTTTTATTTCAGTCACACCTGATAATAAAAATTGAAGAAATAAAAATATCTAAGACAAAAAATTCTAACAGTAAACTCCTATAGCTGATAAACAATTACAGTAAATTGGCAGGATACAAGATTAACTCAAAAAAAAAATCAGTAACCCTACTACATACAGATAGACTGAGAAAGAAATCAGAAAACATCACCCTTTACAATAGCCACAAACAACATAAAATATCTTGAGGTAATTCTAACCAAACAAGTGAAAGACCTGTGTAACAAGAACTTTGAGTCCTTAAAGAAAGAAATTAAAGAAGATACCAGAAAAAGGAAAGATCTCCCATGATCTTGAATAGGTAGAATCAATATAGTAAAATTGGCAATCTTGCCAAAAGCAATCTACAGATTCAATGCAATCCTGATCAGAATCCCAGAACAATTTCTTCACAGACCTTGAAAGAACAAGACTCAACTTTATATGGAAAAACAAAACAAAACAAAACAAAAACCAGGACAGCCAAAACAACCCTGTACAATAAAGGAACTTCGGGCGGCATCACCATCCCTGACTTCTAGCTCTAATATAGTTATAGTACTGAAAACAGCTGGGTATTGGAACAAAAATAGACAGGTAGACCAATGGAATCGAACTGAAGACCCTGACATTAACCAACACCCCTATGAGCACCTGATTTTTTTTGCAAAGAAGCTAAAATTATACAATGGAAAAAAGAAAGCATCTTCAACAAGTGATGCTGGCATAACTGGATGCTGACATGTAGAAGACTACAGATAGATCCATATCTATTGCCATGTACAAAACTTAAGTCCAAATGGATCAAAGAACTCAACATAAATCTAGCCACACTGAACCTCTTAGAAGATAAAGTGGGAGGTACCCTGGAATTAATTGGTACAGGAGACCACTTCCTGAACAGACACTGAGATTGACAATTAATAAATGGGACCTCCTGCAACTGAGAAGCTTCTGTAATGCAAAGAACACAGCCAACAAGACAAAACAACAGTCCACAGAATGGGAAAAATCTTCACCAACCCCACAGCTGCCATACTGATTTTCAAAATATACAAAGAACTCAAGAATCTAGTCACCAAAACACCAAATGACCCAACAAAAAATCGGGTACAGTGTAGAGGATGCTATAGCCACACCTGCTTAGGGGCTGGCTACAGGTGTGCCTGACCATGCCTGCGATGGCGTGGTCAGAGTGATGTAGAGTGGGGGGCATTCAGGTGGCTGGTTTTGGTTTCGTTTCACTTTTGGTTTTCTTTTTCAGCTTGCTGTACAGACTGCTGCCCAGTCGGCTGGCTAGGTCACTCTGTAAGTAAGGCTTTTTCCCTATTAAAATCCCTTGTATTTCTACCTGGCTCCATATTGGTAATTTCCCACATTATCTGGTGTCAGGAGCGGGATCTTGTAAACCTAGGTCCATTTGGGACAGCTTACAGGTCCCACCGGGACTTTGGCCTAGGCCAGGAAAGCACCCTTTCTCCACAGATGCTCCCGGCCCCCAGCTGACCCATTGCACCACACAAGTGTGTTCCCACTGCCACTAAGCTGCTCAGAGCAGTCTGCCCAGCTGGGAGATTTCCATAGACCTCCCCACAGTTACTGTCGCAGTTTCTAGCTGCAGGCATGGGACCTGCTTGGAATACAGCCTACCTGCAACCATAGGCCTCCTGCCCTTAGCTGAGAGGCCTCTGGAGTACACCTTGGATTTCAGCAGGGTCCTCTACTTCCCCTTGCTGCAGCAGCCATAAAGCCACATTATTTCAGTGGTTGTGGCTGCAAGGCCGTATACTCTCTAAGATAAGTGCAGCCGCTTTTGTGACCTCTCTCCAACCTCTGTCATCATCTTGCCTGACCTACTGCTGCCAAACGCTGTGCAGACTAACTGAACACCTGAGCCACCTGCTGGTCAAAGAGTAAAAATCAGGTAAAATCATGGCAGAATATTTATCATTTGCTAAAATTGGTAATATTTTTGCTTATTACTTGAATTCAATGTTTGAGGAGAATGCTAATTTGACAATTACTGGCCTATATGCCATAATGGCAGTTAGCTTGCTGGTGCAAATAATATTACTAGCCAGAGGACCCAGGAACAGGGACAAGGACAACCTCACCACCTACTTACAGGAAATAGCAGCTTTACACAATGAGGTTTTGGAGAACAGATTAGGTCAGACCACTATTGTGCAGCAAGAAGAACAGAAATTGGATAATAAGCTTGGCTCTGTGTCCAATACACTAAAGACAAAGCTGTCTGTTACCCAAGATGAGACACAGCGTATTTACACAAAGAGATCCTCCATGTCTGAGGCATTAGAGGCTAGGCTGTCAGAGGACTGAGGTGAACTAAAGAATATCTGTAGCCAGCTAGAAACTCAGATAGTCACTATTACCCAGAAACTAGATGCAAAGGTGCAAAATACCCAAGATAGGGTTGAAGAATTGGACAATGCCATTCAATCAATTATTGAAGCACCTAAAGTAGCAGATCACAAATTTGAGTCTAGATTTGAATGTTTGGAAGATAATTTACAGTAAAGGGCTGACAGACTAGATAGGTCCATATGGTTGATTGCTGAGGACTCAAAATCAGCAAATCATCAGCTTGAATCTACACCCCAATGCCTAGAAGGCAGTTTCTATACCATCCAGATGCTGCCTAAGGATGACCTATTAAAGACCTAGAAAAACATGTAGAGGAGCAGTTAGGGCAATTTACAGATTCACTAACATGCTTGAAATCTTTTATGATTAAGGAGATTAAAACTTTTCATAAGGATATCATTACGAGGCTTAAAGATCATTGGGATGCCTCAGAGGCAGAATCACTGCAATCCGAGGCACCTACTCCACTCAGGTATCATGACTATTCCTCTAAGGTTGTTACTCATACACCATTAATGTACCCAGCTACCATGGTAGAAAAGCCAGCTTCTAAGAAACATCCTCAGGGACAGATGGCTTATGTATGGCACCTATACAGCTGAAGGATCTTAAGAATATTAAAGAATCAGTTGTCTCATATGATCTCCATAGCCCATACGTAAAACAGCTATTACATTCATGGGCAACCTTTGACAGGGTGACACCCACAGATTGGGAACGATTGGTAGCAGCTGTATTTGAGAATTCATGCCAAATCCAGTGGAAGGCATTGGTCAGGGAAGAGGAGAAGCTCCTTGAGTGTCAAGGCATAAAGGAAGGTTTTGAAGCCCTCCTAGATAAGATTCTTGGTGGAGTATTTATGCTAACCCACAGGTTCAAGCTGAATTTGACAACCATATGCTGTCCCTATGCAGGAAAACAGCACTAAATGCACGGGATAAGGTTCGTGAGCCAGGAGAATGCCTACAAGCTTATACCAAAATAGAACAGGGACCTACAGAACAGTTCCAGGACTTTTCACAAAGGTTAACTAGGACAGTAGAATTACAGGTAACAGATCCGGAAACAAGACAATCAATTATATATACAATAGCTTATGAAAATGAAACCCAAATATGCAAAAGAATACTTTTGCTTTAAATATCAGATCAGCTTCACTAGAAGAATGGGTTTTGCATGCAGCCAACATTGACTATAATGTGCAAGATACTGGAGCTTGGGTAGGAGAAGCCATCTTGAAAGGTTTAAAAAGGCATCAGGAAATTAAAAGTTCTAAAGGTGAGGACACAAGGCCTTGGGAAAGAGAAGCACCTTACAGAGGTCAACATTGGTACCAAGAGGCTATAGGTTACTACTACTATGAACCAGAACCTTGGGTAGTAAGAGCCTTCCCCAGGAGACCATGAAGGCTCCAGGAACCTAGATGTTTCAGCTGTGGTAGAATGGGACATATTAGGAGAAATTGTAGACAAATTCTAACAATGCCTCATACAGAAGGCCACTGCCTTCTGGATTGTGTAGAAGATGTGGTAAAGGCAGGCACTGGACCAATGAATGTAGATAGACCAGGGACATGCTGGGAAACCCCGAGGGGGTCCTCAAGAAGTCCCCCACATGGAGAAAGTTCGGGTCATTCCCAGTAGCAGTGGAAGACAATGTCTCACAGGACGAATAGATAGTTCTTTGCCTATTGTGAGAAATGATACTGCTCTAGATGGTAGTTTGAATAGTGATGAAGAATCAAATGTGACTGGACAAAATGAGAAATGCATATTTTGGCAAACTTCTATTATTGATAAAAGGCCTCAGTTGAAAGTGAAAATTAATAATAAAGGTATTACTGGCTTAGTAGACACTGGGGCAGATGTGACTATTATTACCCAAAAGTCTTGGCCTCAGAAATGGCCTCTTAGAGAGGCAAATGTACAATTTTTAGGAATTGGAACTGTATTTAGAGTTTGACAGAGTGTTAACTCGGTGGTCTGCATTGGACCAGAAGGACAGAAAGGGAGACTGAAACCATATGTGGCAGATATAGCTATAAATCTCTGGGGTCATGATCTCTTACAGCAATGGAATACTCAGGTAATATTCCTCCAGTGTCAGATACAAATTATGTACTATCTTTGCATAGTAGAAAAGATCTGGTAAGAAGCTACAGAAAACGGTTACCAACCACCAAGGCTGTACAGAAACCAGGTACAAATGATGGACATTCAGAGGATTCAAAGGCCCTGCCATTGAAGTGACTTACAGATGAAACTGTTTGGGTAGGACAATGGCCTATGACCTCTGAGAAGCTAGAGGCTTTAGAAAAGTTAATACAGGAACAGCTAGAGCCTGGACATATAGAGGAATCTACCAGTCCTTGGAATTCTCCTGTATTTGTTATCAAAAAGAAGTCAGGTAAGTGGAGAATGCTGACATTCTCCATAAATAAGGTAATTCAACCAATGGGCTCTCTACAACCTGGAATGCCACTGCCTTCCTTAATACCTAAAGGATGGTCTATCATAGTCATTGATCTAAAAGACTGTTTTTTTTTTCACAATACCGTTACAGGAAAATGATAGATAAAAATTTGCATTTACTGTACCAACTCTTAATAATTCACAGCCAGTTAGGGGATATAAGTGGAGGGTTTTGCCACTAGAAATGCTAAATAGTCCTACTCTATGTCAGCACATTGTACAGCAACCTTTGGAAATAGTTCATAAGAATTTTTCACAATCTCTTGTTTATCATTACATGGATGATATTCTTTTATCAGATTCCAATAAGGAAACTTTGGAATGAATGTTTGAAATGGTGAAGGAAGTTCTTCCTAGATGGGGGTTACAGATTGCCCCAGAAAAGATACAAAGAGGAGATTCTATTAACTATTTAGGTTACAAGATAGACTTACAAAGAATCAAACCTCAAAAGGTACAAATTAGGAGAGATCATTATCAAACTCTTAATTCTCTTCAGAAATTATTAGGGGAAATTTCTCAACCCCAGACAATTATTGGTATAGAAGGACATGACTTAAAGCATTTAAAAATGGCCCTTAAAGGTGATAAGGACCTAAACAGTCCAAGAATATTATCCATTGAGGCAGAAAGAGTTACAATGGGTAGAAAACAGAATATTGGATGCACATGTAGATCGGATAAACCTTGATTTAGACTGTATTCTGGTTATCTTGCCATCCAGAGAATACCCTTCTGGGATTCTGATGCAGAGGGAAGACAACATATTGGAGTGGATATTTCTGCCACATAAACAGAATAAAAAGTTAAAGACATATATAGAAAAGATTTCTGATTTGATTTTAAAGGGCAAATTAAGGCCTCGTCAACTGACTGGAAAACATCCAGCAGAAATTACAGTACCTTTAACTAATGAAGAAATTTCCTCCTTGTGGAAGGATAATGAATATTGGCAAATAGCTCTTACAGATTTTTTGGGAATGATTAACAACAATTATCCCAAAACTGACAGAATTAAATTCATAAAAAAGACAGTGTGGATTCTTCCACATATTGTAAGAAAGACTCCCATTTCTGGAGTTCTTACCTTCTACACTGATGCCAACAAATCAGGTAACGCAGGTTATAAAGCAAGTGAGGTAAGTAAAATAGTTCAAATTCCATATACATCTGTACAGAAGGCAGAATTATATGCAATTCTCATGGTGCTTATGGATTTTACAGAACCGCTTAATGTAGTTACTGAATCTCAATATGCAGAGAGTCGAGTTACACATTATGACTGCAGAATTTGTTCCTGATAATACAGAATTAACTTCACTGTTTATACAATTACAGGAAACAATCATAAACCGAAGTAATCCTATGTACATTACACATATCAGATCCCATATGGGTTTGCCAGGCCCACTAGCACAAGGCAATGATGAGATTGATCATTTATTAATTGGAAGAGTGCTAGAAGCCTCAGAATTTCATAAGAAACATCATATAAATAGCAAAGTTTTGAAAAAGGGCTTCTCCATCACTTGGCAACAAGCCAAGGAGATAGTGAGCAACTGTCCTACTTGTTCCTTTGATAATCAAACTCCATTTCCAGCAGGTTGTAATCCTAAGGACATTCAGAGATATGAGGTTTGGCCGATGGATTTCTTTCATTTTGCAGAGTTTGGAAATTTGAAATATGTGCATCATACTATAGACACATTCTCAGGGTTCCAATGGACTAGTTCTCTTAACTCTGAAAAAGCTGATTCTGTTATTACACACCTGCTAGAGGTGATGGCATTTATGGGTAAACCTGCACAAATAAAAACTGACAATGCTTCAGCATATGTCTCCAAAAAATTGGAACTGTATTTCAAATATTATAACATAAAACATGTCACCAGTATACCACACAATCCTACAGGACAAGCAGTGGTTGAGAGATCTAATAGAACACTAAAGGAGATGCTCAATAGACAGGCTTGGAAGACTAACACCCCCAAACATAGGTTGCATAATGCTTTATTAACACTACTTTCTTAATGCCAATGAGAAAGGACACATAGATGCAGAAAGACACTGGACTACAGAGAAAACTGCTGAACTGAATCAGCTGGTATACTTCAAAGATGTACTAACCTCTGTATGGAAACCAGGATATGTGTTATGATGGGGTAGGGGTTTTGCATTGGTTTCCACAGGAGAAGGAAAACTTTGGATACCATCAAAGTTGATCAAGATTGGAGTTGAAAAAGACAAACCTCTCAACAAGAACGAGTGACAGGTATTCTACTAAGGTATATCTCATAAACTAAATAGAAATCTCCCAAAAGAAAGGGATGTGTTTTGCTTTTATCTTCACAGGAAAACTCATCTCCAGAAGGCATAGGACACTGCATAGGTAGATACTTAAGAAGAGAAGGTAGCTATAACCATCAAACAAAAGGAATGTGCCATATGGTAAACTTTACAGCTGTCTCTCAGAGAGCTCTATTTCTCTTTATTTCCTAGTCCTTATTCAATTAAATCGATGCTGGATTTAGAGGTGGATTTGGCTTTCCTCCTCTAAATTCCAAGCACGTTGTTTAACTAAACTTTAGAGTTTCTGTATTGTATCAAGAAGCCAATTGATGTAATACAGAATAAGAGAAGAATTTGGGGACTGTCTTTGTCTATTCTTGGCTCTTTCTTTCAAGGTGTACACCTTTCATAATCGTTATTCTCGAATGGTTGCCTTTCCCAGTATGTGTACATACACAAGCAAACATTTCTCTTCTGTTTATTTTTGAGTCCAATGAAGACATGCATGACAGCAATCCCTGGCCACCCCGGAAAGAAAATGGGCCATACCTCTTCGACTGCACTGGATCCAATTTGCTCCATTTCAACTGACAGTCAGGCAGAGCTTCAGGTACTGACTTCAATAAAGTTGAGGATTTCAAGCGGGTTCTTCAATCAAGCGAATCCCATCTAACATGGACTGGATACAATTCATTCAAAACTTTCGCCACACTAACATTTTCTTCCTACAGGACCTCACAAGGCTGATGTCATCCCATTTCAGCAGGAAGTAACTTGGAGATGCTAAGCTCCCTTTCCCCCATTGTCGTCACTTAGGATAGTGTATATACCTAGTTAGGGATAGCTTCCTATTGTTATGGTTGGGATTGGAAGGAGGTGTTCAGGCTTGGACACGTCTTTCAGATGACATCAGGGTTCAGTTAAAATAGATGGTTAGAATGTGAAATAAGCAGATTGTTGTATCTTCTTATATTTTACCTTTATGTTTGTTAATTTTGGATACTTTACACTGTTAAGTTTTAAACCTCTTTTAGACTAAAAGGGGAATTGTAGGAGATGCTGTAGCCATGCCTGCTTAGGGGCTGGCTACAGGTGTGGCTGACCATGCCTGCATGGTCAGGGTGATGTAGAGTGAGGAGCATTCAGATGGCTGGTTTCGGTTTTGTTTCACTTTCGGTTTTCCTTTTTGGCTTGCTGTACAGACTACTGCCCAGTCGGCTGGCTAGGTTGCTCTGTAAGTAAGGCTTTTTGCCTATTAAAGTCCCTTGTATTTCTACCTGGCTCCATATTGGTAATTTCCCACATTAGTACAGAATTAAATAGAGAATTCTCAATAGAGAATCTAAAATGGCTGAAAGACACTTAACACATTGCTCAACATTCTTAGCTATCAAGGAAATACAAATCGAAACAACTCTGAGATACCATCTTTCTCCTGTCAGAATGGCTAAAATAAAAACACCAGTGATAGTTTATGCTGGAGAGGATGTGGAGAAAGGGAAACACTCCTTCACTGCTGGTGGGAGTGCAAACTTGTATAGCTACTTGAGAAATCAGTATGGCAGTTCCTCAGAAAAATGGGAATCAGTCTGCCTCAAGATCTAGCAATTCCATTCTTAGGCATATTCCCAAAAGCTGCACATTCATATAAGAAGGATATCTGTTCAATTAATGTTCATAGCAGCATTATTTGTAATAGGCAGAACATGGAAGTGACCTAGATGTCCCTCAACTGAAGAATGGATAAAGAAAATGTACATTTACATTTACATTTACACAATAAAGTACTACTCAGCAGAAAAAAAAAAACAATGGAATCTTGAAATTTGCAGGCAGATGGATGGAACTAGAAGAAACCATCCTGAGTGAGGTAACCCAGTCACAAAAAGACAATCATGGTATGTACTCATATATGGATATTACACATAGAGCAAAGGATTACAAGCCTACAATCCACACTGCCAGAGAAGTTAGGAAACAAGGAGGATCCTAAGAGAGAAATACTTATTCCCCTGGAGAAGGGAAAAGGGACAAGATCTCCTGAGCAATTTGGAAGCATGGAGGAGGGGAGAAGGAGTTAAGACAAAGAGAAGGGGGGAGGAGGACATCAGGGAGCAGAAAGGTTGAATCTAGGGAAGAATAGAAGAGAACAAGAAAAGAGATACCATAGTAGAGGGAGCCATTATAGGTTTAAAGAGAAATCAGGCACTAGGGAAATGTCCACAGATCTACAAGGATGACCCCAACTAAGAATCTAAGCAATAGTCAAGAGGCTACCTTAAATGCCCTTCCCTGATAATGAGATTGATGACTACCTTTTATGCCATCCTAGAGCCTTCATCTGGTAGCTGATGGAAATAGAAGCAGACACCCACAGCTAAGCACTGTGCCAAACTCCTGGAATCCAGTTGCAGAGAGGGAAGAGTGATGAGCAAAGTGGTCAAGACCAGGCTGGGGAAACCCACAGAAACAGCTGACCTAAACAAGGGGGAGCTCATGGACCCCAGACTGATAGCTGGGAAAAGAACATGGGTGGGACTCACCCAGGCCCCCTAAATATGGGTGTCAGTTAGTAGGCCTGGGCAGTCTATGGGGCCTCTGGTAGTGGGTCAGTATTTATCCCTAATGTACAAATGGACATTGGGAGCCTATTCCCTATAGAGGGATACTCTCTCAGTCTCGAAATGTGATCTAGACCCTGATTCAAATGATGTGACAAACTTTATGATCCCCCATGGATGACCCCCTTCCCTGTTGAGCAGAAAGGGAATTGGAAGGGGGGACTGTAGGGAGTATGGGAGGATGGCAGGGAGAGGGAACTGAGATTGATATGTAAAACAAGATTGTTTCAAATTTAAATTTAAAAAGTGGGGAGGGGAAAGCCAGTATGCTAATTAAAAACAGCAAGCTAAGTAAAAATGCCTGCCACAGTACAGACACTGGCATTCTAGAGCTGGGGGTCCAATGCAGTTCCCAGCCACACATCTCTGGACCTGGCCTGCAGGTTTAGGCTTAACTTTCACAGACCCAAGAAGGAGTAGAACCTTCGCCAAAGCTGCAGGAAGAGGAACCAACAGTAGCTTAGCAGCTTTGCTCAAACAGACCAAGAAGACTAGAGATACACAAGACAGATTCAGATGGAAAAAAATTCTGACTCCACTCTACCAGATCCACCCTCATTGCCTCACAAAAGTGCTGCCCCTCAATGAAAAAAATTCTGACTTGGTCTCAGTTCTATGTTCATCTTATTTTCTCAGTTTCACAACCAATCTCCCTGAAAGAATTGTCTTAACCACCATGTATAGATCTTTCCATCAAACCTCTGCTGGACAGCTCCTTGTGCCAATAAAACTGATTTTATCCTGTGTGTATTATCTCCACATTACAAAATCCAATGGTCACTCTTTAGACTTAGTTGCACCTGACCTGGCATCGATGTTTGTCACGTGTTCTCTTCCGTTTTAGAAGAGTTGTTTACTGGACTTGGGAACTGCTGCCTTTCTGTTAATTATTTCTCCACCTGCCCCCCTCTGGAGTTTCTCCAGTTGCCTTTGCTGGTCTCTCTGATGTGCCAGCACTTTTGGAGACAGTCCTTGCATCATCTCCTCTTTTCCTTGTGTCTCCTAGTCTCATTCCTGTGTAACTTAACCTCGTACTTTTAAATACACACATATGCACACACACAATACAAATACATTTACTATGTTTAAGAGAGGAGACACTGTCACAAAGTAAGAGGTGAAAGATACTCAGAGATTTGAATAAACCCTCAAATGTCATTGAATTCAACAATGGAACAGGTTTAGAAATAAAACAGATGGGGTTCAGCATCATGTAATAGAAATCACGTTTTAAAAATTAATCACCTAACTGTGTGTGGTATGATTTGTGTGTGCTCATAGTGCCACTAGAAATGGGCATTAGGCTAGATTCCTGGGATCCCAGAAGAATACTGTACAGGACTGTCCTGCAGAGTAATCACAGCCTCTGCCTCAAGTGTGATATGGAAACAAGAGAACTACTATGAGACCCGCTAGCTGCAGAGTCACTACACCCACAAGATCACACAGCTAAACAAGTACATTGCATGTGCTCACTTCATGTAGGTGTCTGGAAGTGGAAGGAGGGAAGCTTGAGGAGTGGCTTTCCTTCCCTCAGTCTTTCTGGTGGGTCAGCCCATCCCGTAGGAAGGGCAGGGAAATGCTCCCACAGTTCTTTGTATTTTTCTGTGTAATTGTTCCCCAATAAACACCCATTTATCATTTATCTTTGCTTTAGTGAAGTCATTACAGCCCCACCTTCAACTTCACACCAGTGACTGGGCCCCAAGTCTCTATCAATGCAGTCTCAGAAGATACCTCATGCCAGTGCACACTCATTTACTGTCTAGTGGCTAAAAGCACCCACTGTTAGTTCAATTCTGTGGCTCTAAAGCAGGAGGACTCCCTCTGGTTCTTTCCTCTAGGGCCTCACTAGAAAGAAGCCAAGGAGGCTGGAGGCACTCTGGCAGAAGCTAGTTCCCATCTGATCCAGTTTTGTCAGAACTGGGTGCCCTGATGTTGGAGGGGATGAGTTGTCTGTTTCTTAGTACTGAGCTTAGATTCTCTCAAAGCAAAACTAGTCACAGTTCCCTTGACGGGAATCTCATGGCTTCTCACATCTCAGCCAATGGAAGAGCTCCCATGGGGAATCTACTACACAACAACACTAAGGACTCCTTCAATGTCTTCAGACAGAGGCAAGTCCCTCTTTTAAATGGGCTTACAGATGAGGTTAATCCTACCCAGATCATTGGTGATTTAAGCTACTGTGCATTGACCACAGACACAGGTTCTGGAATTAGGATATAGATTTTCATAAGCCAGAAAAACAAAACAAAATAGTAAACCAAGACTTCCATCAAAACATCAGAAAACCAGAACCAATAGGTAGAGATTTATCATAAGGAATTGCCTCCCACAATTATGGCACTGACAAGTCCCAATATGTACTCTGGCATAGCTCCAGACTGAAGCCCAATAATATGAAGAACACGAAATCGTATTTTCTTGTATGTTAAAAGTTAGGAAAACCATGTTCCAGCTGGCAGGTAACTAGGTAGCAAGGGTTCTTTTTTCCACATTGCTCTAGTCAAATTTTTAACTTCTTGGATAAGGAGCACTGACATTAGGTAAGCAAGGTGTGATGCATTGTCTCTGACGCAAGTGTCATCCCAAACTGCCCTCACCAATAATGTTGAACCAAATCCTGACACCCCTTCCATATCCTGAACAAGAAACTCAGGCAACTGAGGAAGATCTGATCCTGTCCATACTATTAAACACACACCTAATTACATGTGTGACTGTATGAAACACATTGCAGGGAACATTTCTATCTTTACTAACTCTGATGTACCCTGGTGTTCTATATGTTCTATATTTATTTTCTTTTAAATTTTTCCAGCTATATCAAGTTATAAATTGTTCAATGGAAATAGTATATACTTACAGTATGCATCTAATGTTTTGACTTATGTAAACAATGTGAAATGTATTCTATTTCACTTAAAACTGTGACTACCTTGATTCACTAAATGATTTTATAAGCTTCCACAGGCATCATTAGGAATCTGGACAGTTTTTTAGGGGAATTCTGCTGCACCCACAAAAAAACTTTGGGAAACAAACTTTCCTCCATTATCTATTCTTTTTAATGATTGGAAAATGACATGTTTCCTCAGTTAAATTCAATATGCACAATTCAAGACACACAGAGAGAAATCTACAGACTTTCCTAGGGTTGGTCCCTAACTGTTCATAAAATAATAAATGGGCATCAGTGCTCTCCTTTATGTGCATGCACACATACATGCACACACACACACACACACACACACACACACACATACACACACACGTGCTCAAGCGTGCATGCATGCAGCTAAATTTGTAAATGCTACAGTGTACCGAATCCTTTGGGGGAGGGGTAAAATAATGACCAAGGGGGGACTGTTGGTGTGAAAAATGCAGCATTATCAAATGTTATAAATAAATATTAAAGAATATTAAAATTGTCAGCTTTGGAGACACTTATAGCAAATTCATAATGACTGACTTTGATAATCAAATGCTTAGGTACAACTTAGAAAAAGCTGTTATCAACACAAGCCCACCCTTTGAACAATTCCCCAATCTCTGCTTCAGTGCCTCTCCCAACACATCTGCTGGCCCTCTCCATCTTCACCTTTGGTCACTCAGATTTGGAGCTGAGTCCCTTGAGAAAGATAGACATCAGTGAAGTCATCAAGTTTCCACCATTCAATCTTTCTAACAAAATTGCTGGCAGGTGAAATAATTTGTTCAAATGTTGGGTGGGCTATCTGAAGAAGCAACAGTTGTCATCATGAGTGACAAATTTCTACCTAACTGTGATGATGAACCTGTGCCAACAGGCATCATCATGAGTGATGCACTTCTACTTAACTGTGACGCTGAACCTGTGCTCCCCTTGTATCCATCATCTTTTTCTTGATTGTTTCATCACCATGGAGCTTTGCACAGTCAGGATTTGGAATTCCAGAGTAATAATCATAATCTATGGTCTTCCTTGTTCAGGTACATCAGAACATGAAGGGGCACTATAGAACACAGAAAGTCGAGTTTTAAGGTCAACTTTGCATTATTGTAATCAAACTTAAAGAAAATTTAAAGAGTAGAAAATCTTGAAATCAGTGATTTGTGGTGACTTAAAGCCTTTAATCATCAAAACTGTAATTTTTTCTGGGTAAATCTTTTACATAGGAGTGATAAAATTCTAACAAATTTCATAAAGATTTAACAAATACCTATTATGAGATATCTAGAACTGTATAAGGGTAGAACTTATCAAAAGAGACCAAGTCTTGTTCATTGTCTAGAAGAAAGAGCAGGGAGGACAACTGGTAAACAAGTGCCTAATGAATGCACAAAGCAAAGGTCAGATTGGGAACTCAACATCTTAAAGCAAACATGTCACATTTCTCATCTTAGCTGTGGACAATAGTTATGGAAACCATACACATCTCTTTAGTTGCTACACACTATGACTGCTAGATTGTTTCCCACTTTTCCCACTTAGATTCTGAAGAATTTACTGGAAGGATAGTGGGGATTCAGAGAAACTGTGGACAATGGAGGAACGGTTCTGGAAAACTGGAGAAAGATGCAAAATATCTGATAGCATGCTTTGTTTCAATTGCAGATTTTTAATTGGTGTATGTTTACTATATATAGTGTTAGGCTTTGCAAAGACTTCTCTCAAGTACATCATATATTCTGCTCAGATGTATCTCCCATCTTCCTACAGCCTCCTCACTTCCTCCTCCTATTGGTTTCTTTTTTCTCCCTCTCCTTTCTAAATCCTATGTCTTAGTTAGGGTTCCTATTGCTATGATGAAACACCATAACCAAAGCAACTCAGGGAGGCAAGGGTTTATTTGGCTTACACTCCCACAGCGCTATTCATCATTGATGGAAGTCAGGACAGAAACTCAAGCAGGGCAAGAACCTGGAAGCAGGAGCTGATGTAGAAGCCATAAGGTTGCTGCTTACTGGCTTGCTCCCCATGGCTTCCTCAGCCTGCTTTCTTATAGATCCCAGGAACACCTGGCCAGCCATGGTTGCACCAAGCACAGTGGGATCAGCCGTCCCACATCACTCACTAAATAAGAAAATGCCCTACAGGCTTGCCCACAGCCAGATCTTATGGAGGCATTTTCTTAATTATGGTTCTCTCCTCTCAGATGACTTTAGCTTGTGTCAAATTGACATAAAACTAGCCAGCCTACCTTGTATATCTATTTAAAAAAATCTAGGATCCACATGTGAAGGAAACATGCAATATTTTTTCTGAGCCTGGCTTATTTCACTAAACATGATAAGCTCCAGTTTTCTGCAAGCAGCATAATTTCATGGCAAATAAAGCACATGTGCATACAAGTGCATACACACACACACACACACACACACACAGTGCAATTTCTTTATTGATTCATCTGTTGACTGACACATAGACTTATTAGGACAGCAATAAACATAGCTGTGCAAATATCTCTGTAAAATATTAAAAACAGATATACTGTGGTATAATTAACATCTGGGAATCTGCACTTCTTTAAAGCACATGGTCCGATATGCCCCTCAAATGAAGAATGGATACAGAAAATGTGGTACTTTTACACAATGGAGTACTACTCAGCAAGAAAAAAAATGGAATATTGAAATTCGAAGCCAAATGGATAGAACTAGAAGAAACCATTCTGAGCGAGGTAACCCAGTCACAAAAGGACAAACATGGTATGCACTCATTCATATATGGATTTTACACATAGAGCAAAGGATTACCAGCCTGCAATCCACACCACTACTAGAGAAGCTAGGCAACAAGGAGGACTCTAAGAGAGACATACATGGTCCCCTAGAGAAGGGGAAAGGAACAAGATCTCCTGAGCAAATTGGGAGCATGGGAGAGGGTAGAGGGAGCTAGGAGAATGAGAAGAGGAGAAGAAGAGAGGTGAGGAGGACATAAGGGAGCAGGAAGGTTGTGTAGAGAGAAAAATAAGAGATACCATCAGAGAGGGAGCCTTATAGGTTTAAAGAGAAATCAGGCACTAGGGAAATGTCCAGAGATCTACAAGGATGACACAAACTAACCATCTAAGCAACAGAGGAGAGGCTACCTTAAATGCCCTCCTCTGATAATGAGATTGATGACTAACTTATATGCCATCCTAGAGCCTTCATCCAGCACCTGATGGAAGTAGAAACAGACACTCATAGCTGAACACTGAGCTCAACTGGAATCCAGTTGCAGATAAGGAGGACTGATAGGCAAAAGGGTCAAGACCAGGCTGGTGAAACCCACAGAAACAGCTAACCTGAACAAGGGGGAACTCGATCCCCAGACTGATAGCTGTGAAGCCAGCACGGAACTGATCCAGACCCCATGAATGTGGGTGTCAGTGAGGAGGCCTTGGAAATCTATGGGGCCTCTTGTAGTAGATCAGTACTTATCTCTAGCATAGGAATGATTTTGGGAGCCCATTTCACATAGAGGGATACCCCCTGAGCTAGACACATGGGTGAGGGCCTAGGCTCTATCCCAAAGAATATGACAGAGTCCAAAGACCCCCATGGAAGGGCTCACTCTCCCTGGGGAGCAGAAATGGTATGGGATAGGTAGGGTGTTAGTCAGGGGCAGGGGAGGAGAGAAGGGAAAGGGAACTGGGATTGACATGTAAAACAATCTTGTTTCTAGTTTAAATAAAAATGGAGAAAATAAATAAATTTATAAAAAATAAAAATGACAAATCTTGACATGTCAAAAAATTTCTTGTATATTATTTCTTCAATTATTTTTCATCCCTGTACCACCTATTTGAGGACCCATTCATTACACACATATGAAGCCCCTTAAAGTCTGACTTCTGTGTGTCTCATTTCAGATGTTTCTATTTGTCATGCCTTTAAGCTCATTAATCTTTTTTTTTCTGATTGTCTGTCTCCTGTCAATCCCTTCAGTCATCAGAGATGGGATTTTTTTCTTTTCACTCATTGTCGTTTTCAGCTCTAGATTTTCAGTTGGGGGTCTTTTATTTGCATGCATTTTTGTAACATGCTCAGACTTCTTGAACATGAGATACAGTTAGAATAAACATTTTAATGCTCATTCCTACCAATTATATCATCTGCATATTTTCTATGTACTTTACAGTTGAGTCTTTTTTTATTATTTGAAGTTGGACTTTCCTGACTCTTGGATGCCTGGTGATTTTTTTTTTTTCTGGTGCTATCTTTGAATTTTCACTATAGTGTGCTGAATGTTTTTGTATTCCTACTTTTGAGTTCTTGATCCTCTTTCAGGGATATAGTTATTTGCAAATCCTGGATGCTTTGGGGTCATATTTTTGGGTGATTTACTCAGACAAGAACAACATTTTTTTTCTTTCTTTCTTTTTTTGTTTTTTGTTTTTTTTTGGTTTTTGGAGTCAGGGTTTCTCTGTGGCTTTGGAGGCTGTCCTGGAACTAGCTCTTATAGACCAGGCTGGTCTCGAAATCACAAAGGTCCTCCTGCTTCTGCCTCCTGAGTGCTGGGATTAAAGGCGTGTGCCACCATTGCCCGGCTCAGACAAGAACAACATTTAATAAAACATTTTCTCTAGTATTGAGGCAAGGCAATGGTCTTTTGAGATCTGCCAAATAACTTATGTATTATGAAGTGTTCCACATTTCTGAGGTTACCGAGAATAGCTTTGGTGTAGCCCTCAGTATTACTACTTCTTCAGGTGTTAATTACTCTGACCCCAAAAGTTTTCTTTTACACTATGAAATAAAAGCCTCAAATGTCTCACTAAACTACTGACTTTGTATTCAAAATTCAGGAAGCTCCTGAGCTCTGGCTTGTTTCATCATCCCAGCACCATGGCCAGGAAAGTAGTCCTTTATCAGGTCTGGCAATGGGAATTGCTTCATTTATTTCCTGCATTTAAGACATCAATGTCTTGTGATGGCTGATATCAAATGTTGTAATAAAAGTTGCTTACTATAGTGTGTCTACATTCTTAGTGTTTTCCAGGAAATATGTGAATCTGGTCTCTATTAATAAATTTTGTTTGGAAGTAGAAGTGTTAACTCCAATTAACTACAAATTTCATTTTAGTGGTGAGTCTTATTTTCTGGTATTTTTTTCTTCTAGGTGGTAGATTTTATGTGGACATATGGGGAATGACAATTGCTAGACATGGGGAGAAATTAAACAGAATGAACTAACAGATGGAGAAGTGATTTCTTGAAAAATGGAAAGAATCAGAAATTAAATGAGAACAAGAATGAGATCCCAAGGGAGGGCGTTGACAGGCATCAAAGCCATTCCACACCCACCATTTACTTCTAAGAAACCTAGCAGTGTGGTCATATAGGCTTCAGGTCAGTCCCTCAATTGCTTTAATCTGTCCATGAGCTTTTACTGATTTTTAGTGGTCCTCCCAGAAGACTAAGAAAGACAAAATACAGTCATTGGTCATCTCTCTTTCTCAGGGACACAAACAGACAAACTCAGACACTCAAATAGCACCTTAGTGTAAGCTGGGACATTAAGTAATACATTGTACTGCTCCTAAATATTTCTCAGAAAGAAACATGGAGCAAAAGTAAGCACACTGGACATTAATTGGAAATTATACCTATAGCACCGGTTATATGTCATCTGTGGTCTTGGAAGAGGCTCCTTCAGATCTCCACAATGGCATGGTCTCAACTGGAAACTGGAATAAGAACTCCTATTGATGGCATCAACTTTATGTATTAAGCAAGATGATACATGAAAAGTTTTAGAGTGCCTAATGCTTAACGTGAAAGCTTTGTGTAATACAATAGCTGCTCTTGGGGCACTTACTCATTCGTGTTCTATCTGAAGGATGTCTTAAACACAGGAGACGAACCAGCAGCTGCAGACTATCAAATAAAAACAAACAAAAAAGGAACGATCTCCTGACCCATTTGTTGCTACTCATCGTAACACCCCAGCCCTGGCTCCCTCCCAGTTAAACAGAGCCAGAGGCCATGAGATTCACCACTTAGAAATCTCATATTAGCCGGGTGTTGGTGGCTCATGGCTTTAATCCCAGCACTCGGGAGGCAGAGGCAGGCGGATCTCTGTGAGTTCGAGGCCAGCCTGGTCTCCAGAGCGAGTGCTAGGATAGGCTCCAAAGCTACACAGAGAAACCCTGTCTTGAAAAGCCAAAAAAAAAAAAAGAAATCTCATATTATTTAGGTAGCTATGATTTGTTGAGCATTTGTTTGTATTGTCAAGCACTCACTAACCTCTTTGCACACAGTGTCATTTAATATCCGAATGTCTATTCTATAGAAGAGGCAGCCAAGACTCAGGAAATTAAATAGCTTGTCTAAGACTGCAAACAAGTGAAATGGTGTGACTGGGATTGGTGCCAATTTCATTCTTAGGCTAGCATGTACCGGTCTCACTTATCTGCAGGGCAATGTTCTAAGTCTTTACTGCTTTCAGTCCTGAACAACTTGGTGATTCTCAGGAGGAGATCATTTCTGTTTCCTCCCATCCATGTCATCTCCTTCTACCTAGGCCATTTGTCCTTATTCATTTGTCCCATTTCTAGGCTTTTGCCAAGCAGCTTCCTATAATCATCTGGATAATTTCAGCACCTCTGCTCAGCACCTATCTAACACGAGTCAAGTGGTTCTGAGTCTTGCTTTGACTTTGGGTCACTTCAGAATGCTGCCCACCTCTCCCAGGGACTATAAGACACCTGTCAAAATACAAAACCAGTAGCAGAAAATTGAAGGAAGAAAAGCAAAGCTCAGATAGTGAGCTTCTATGCCAAGGAGTTGGTCTTTCCTTTCTCACCCACTGTGTTGACGTGAGGCTAGACTCACCATCACACTCTGAAGAGGCCATGGGAACAGAAATGGAGGGAAAACTTGCCTTCGGTAGTTTTTTTCCTTGTTTCTTCTCTCTTGTCTCCTTCCCTCTGTTTCAATAGCAGTCTAGGTTTTGGGGCAAAACTGTCCTAGGACATGTGAGAATCCCTTTCCTATTTCTGGTTCCCTAGCTGTCTGCCTTGGGGATATGAGGCAAGAGACATGAAACAGTGGCCCAGTCAGCACTGCAGAAATCATAGTTCTCAGCCACGCAGGAGGACAGGTCTTTCAATTTGGAGGTGTTGGGAGAGACATACCTGGAATTCCAGCTACTTGGAAAGATGAAGCAGGAATAAAGCAAGTTCAAAGGCAGCCTAGGCTAATATGTGGCATCTAGTTTCGAATTAAAGTAGAAAGGGGCATGGGATGTAGGGATGTGAGTTTGGGTGCCTGCCTATCACTCTGGGACCCTAGACTCATTATCTGTTGTATGAAAAATAAAAGACCTAGAGCCTGATTTGGGGTTCAAGTTTCAAGCTGAAGATCAGAAAAGCAGAGTAGCCGGGCACTAACTCTCACTCTACTTCAGAGTGAAAGGCATTCTTGGCTCTACCAAACCTCTTACTGCTGCCTCTCCTCAGCAATGGTAGGAGAATCCTGAGACTTCAATATCTTCTTCTCCTCAGTAAGGCTAGAGAATGAATGCTTCCTCTCCTCATGGTGGCTAGAGAATAAATGCCGATGCTGACTACTGAAGACCCTTTTCCTATCTTTTATACCTCTCTAGTGCTGGGATTAAAGGCATGTGATCCCAGGTGCTGAGATCATCTTTGTGTGAACTGTTTCTCTTTAGGACTGGATCAATCTTGTGTAGATCTGGGTTGCCTTGGACACAGAGACCTGTCTACTTCTTAATCATGAGTCCTAGGACTAAAGGTGTGTACCACCACCTCTGCTGGCTGCTGGGATTAAAGGTGTATATCACCACTGTCTGATCTCTATAGCTTGAGGCTGACTTTGATTTCTGAATCCTCAAGCAAGTTTTAATAAATCATAACTAGTATATCACCACAACTACCCAACCCTGGGGTGGCAGAGGGAATCATATGGAATATCAAAAAGTTCTCACAACTAATAAGTTTAATAGAGCCACAGAATATAAAACCTTGACACTATTTTAAAAAACACTTATTTTTATATACTGTCAATAAACAATTGGAATATGAGTTTTAATTGTCATTTTAAAAACACCAAACTAAACAATTTCAATGGTTTGACTATGACAAACTCACCACAGGTTTTTGTATTAGATGCTTGGCCCCAGAGGGTTGTCCTATATTGGGGCATTCTAGAAACTTTAAGATGTAACTGGGGACATGCCTTTAAAAGTTCTGCCTGGCCTCCAGTCCATTCATCTCTCTCTGCTTCTTGTCAGCCACAAGATAAACAGCCACCTCTGTCACATGCCCCCGCCAATATGATGTTCAACCCAAGCACATGAGGTAAAGCAGCCATGGATAGAGAGCCTTCTGAAACATTGAGTCAAAAGGAATCTTCCATTGTTCACCCAGATATCTTCATCACAACCACACAAAACTAATGGAGATAAAATCTAACAGGACAAGTATAGGCTCTGAATACTACAACTACAGAATATTGATAAGGTAAATCAAGAAATGCAAATAAGCAGAGAGAGAGAGACAGAGACAGAGACAGTGAGGTACCACATACACATTTATAGATGGAAGATTAAAATTGTTAAGGTATTATCTTTCTTCAAACTGATCCACAGACTCACAATCAAATTATGAGAATATTGTTATGGAAATCAACGAGATTCTAAAATGAAGTGGAAAAAAGGAAGTAGAATAACCAAACATTAAAAACAAATTTAAAGTTGAAGACCTCTGACAACCCAATTTTAACAAGTTCTGTAAATCTACAGGCAATGTGGTATGGAATAAGATACCATCCAGGAAGGGGCCTTATACACAATTAGCCACCCAATTTCAGACAGAGGCATAAAACAAAAAGAAAATACGACATTACTTGAACAACAGACCACTTAAAGGCAAGATAATAATTAAGTGAACTTTGACCTAAATTTATAGCTGATATAATATTAACTTAAGTGAGTCATAGGTGTAATACAATATATGACACTAAGGAAAACTTTTAGAAAAAAAGTGTAGGGAGAAATCTTCAGAAAGTAGATACAGAATAGGAAAGCATGTTCTCTGCTTTAAAGGGCTGAATAGGATGTGAAAAATTTGAACTTCTATTCTATAAAAGACACCTTCAAGAAAATGAAAGAGCAAGATGCAAATCAGGAAGATTTATTTGCAGAAAATTAAATATCTGATCAAAGGCTTATACTCAGAATATAATAAGAATGCTCTAAAATTAATAGTAAAATATCTAATAAAATGGGTGGGAACTGAATAGGCACATCACCAAATAATTGTTATAGATGACAGGTATATATGCAATAGTTCCTTAATTCCATTAGCCATGCAAAGCCAAGCCATAAGGATGTTTATAATTAAAAAATAGAAAATAACAAGTATTGACAAAAACTTAAGGAGCTTGAGTTCTCGTGGGCTGCTGGTAAAACTGCCACCCTTTGGAAACATTTGACCTCAAAACATTAAGCATAAAGTTTCCCTACCATCCAGCAATTCCATTGCTGTGCATTATGCCCCCCAATTCAAATCATACACACACACACACACACACACACACACACACACACATATATATATTATATATATATATATATAGTGCATATATATAGACACACAAACATATACATACATATGCACATAGACACACACTTGTTTATACCATCATTCCAAAATGTTTAAACAACCCAAATGAATATTAGTGAGTGACGGGTAGATAAAAATCTAGTATATACATAAAACATATTGTCTGACTATAAGAAAGAACCAAATACAAAGCCACAACAATGAATATTGAAATATTAGATGAGATTCCAGTTCAAAGGACCACATATTTCATGATTCTAATCATATTTTATATGAAGTCCTATAGAGACAGATGGTGTCTGGGACTTGGAGGAGATACGAATGGGAGATGACCCCTTAACAGTTACAGAATTGGGGTGGGTGACTGAGTTGATTGAGACCAGATAAAAATGACTTTTTGCAAACAAATCTTCTAAATGCCACTGAATAATGGTTAATTTTATGTTACATGTATTATAGGTTTTTTTTTTTAATTCTGGAATGGAGGGTCAATCATTTTAACTGTAGTCTCATTAATACATGTAATTTTCTTTCTCTTTGATTTTTTTCTACTGGCTCTGACAATTCCTAAACACAGATTGGGTTGTCCCTTGACCAATCCCTGAAATGAAAACCAATGTTTATTATGGACTGCACATCCCTTAAAGGCTCAAGAATATCTGGCTTCATTTCATCTGAGTGACAACCACTCTCTTCATTTTTAACAAGTAGTATTTCCTTTCTACAAGAAGTAAGTCTAGCACATAGCAGGTATTCAGTGTGTTGAGATAGTGAATATATAGATGACCACTCTCCATTCTTCTACATTTCATTACTACCAGATCACTACATCCTTTCATCCCTTCTTCCTGCCATTTAGTAACCCTCTTCCTATCTAAACTTCCCCACCACCTTCCTAAACATTTACTGCCTTCAACAGCAATCCAAACTCCCCAGCAAGCATTTTCTTGGCCCCTTTCACAGTGACAGCTGGACATTCATTCTTATTGCTCTTTGAGTCTATTCTCCTACCCTGTCTTGGCAAGCTCACACCCACTCTTCATGGTACCTGTGTCCCTGCCCAAAATTTCTAGTGAATTTGCCTTTAGATCTGATAACATCTGGAAGTTATTGCAAACTTCTGGGAAGGGAGATTCAGTGGACATGCCAAGCAGAAGCAGAACGAAGAGGAAATAATAGATAATACTATGGCATTGTTTACCCTCATGGATAGACAGTAAGATGTTACACAGGCCACACACTGAATTGAATGGAGAAAATGTATAAAACCATCACCTTTTATGAAAGTTGTCATAAAGAATATAGTAAAAATATGAACCAAGAGACAATCACCTCTTTTTTATGTTATTTTTTTCTCCTTTTGAAATTACTCCCATGCTCCAAGCCTATGTTATTCATATTAATATGAAACAGCTTTATGGCCATTTTTAAACAATTTAAATATATGTATTTTGCAATTTTAATTTTGTTGTTGTTTTTTGTTTTGGTTTTTGAGACAGAGTTTCTCTGTGTAGCTTTGGAACCTGTCCTTGAATTCTCTCTGTAGACCATGCTGTCCTGGAACTCACAGAGATCTGCCTGCCTCTGCCTCCTGAGTGCTGGGATTAAAGGTGTGTGCCACCACATCTACCTCAATTTTAAATTTCTTAACTTTAATTTCAAAAGCGGTAAATATCTGTAGACAGGATGCTCATTAACAAACACTCTTTGGAGCCGTCAATAATTTAAAAAGGCAATACTAAGCCACTGTGAATTGCCGGATGAGCAGAGAAGTGTGTGCCTGCTAGGAGGATCATCTATCATACTTTCACAGTGTAGCTGCCTCTGAGTTTTCCAGAGAAACAACAAAGGGAATATATCATTTAGCTGCCCTGAGACTGGGGCTCAGAAAAGTTGATGAGGCAGAACAGGCCAACCTTCTTGCTCTTCTAGATCCTTGGGATAAACTGTTGTTTTGTAAGAACTGGGAAGATTATGAGGTTTCTTAACCCCAAACTTCCTTTTCCTCTACAAATCCTCTTTGGACTACTGTAATCCAATTATATACTTTAAATGTTTTCCAAAGTTCTTATTATCTAACTGTTATGTTCAATGACATAGACTATTTGCCTTGAAGAGATGGTTTCACCAGTTAGACATTTCTGGGTCTCCTTAAATAACATAGTATGCCAAGAAGTATACATCTGACTATAAATTTCCAACAAATACATTTTAATATTTATTTTTATTTAAGTGTATGTGTTTATACATGTGTGTGTACATATGCACAAGGGTGCCCACAAAGGCCAGAACAACATTGGGCCCCATAGAACTGAGGTTAAAGGGTCTAGGAGATACATTAGTCTTCTGCAAGAGCAGTAAGTGCCCTTAAGCATAGTTTACAATCTCACATTTGTTTTCTTTGAAATTTTCCCTTGTCTTGGCCTCCTTGACAGGTCCATGATTCACCATAAGACATTTACCCTAGATAATAACACCCTGATGTACTCCCAATAAGTCCATTTCTTTTGTCCTACTGCTATCCCAGGTCAACAATACTGATAAATACTAAAGGGATAAGTTAAATCTTGTCAAATGACAGAGGAATTGGGATTTGTATGTAAAATGCTATACAGGTGATCAGAGGAGAACACCCTGGTGCTTGAGTAGAGGTTCAGGAAGTGAAGGGGGTCACTGTCAGCAGGAAAGAAAAATAATGCAGGAGAGACCTGTATTGATAGACACCAAAGTCAGTATGACAGATGGAGAAGCTAGAGTAAGGAGAAAAACAGGGAACCAGCACAAGGAGAAGGGGAGGGAGAGGGAAAGGGTTTGTATGTCACCAGGAAGAAAGCAGCTGTCATCCTTGGCCAAACAAGCCCCACCCACTCTGCCCCACCCTAAGATCTTAGCCTGTTTTCTCCACTAAGCAAGGTGAGAAATCTTATTCTAAACATGTTATAGGAGGGGAAAAGGACACAATGAACAGTAGAGTTTAAAAACATTGCATAACTCCATAACTCGGGAGAACATCAGGGCTTGGGAAAGTGCTTATATTACTAAATGTAAAGGCAGTCTAGCAAATTTTATTTTTAAGCATCTATGTGTGCTTCACAGTAACTCAGAAAGTGTTCTCTGGGAAGCAGTTGACTTTTGACCAGTTTCAGTTCTTGAGTTGCTTCCTAACTTTTCTATAATAAAGTTGTTACTGTTAAAATCAGAAAATGGTTACATCACCTTCAACATTTTTCAACTCATGTATTAGAGACCTCCAAGACAGGTTTAAGACAACTTAACGATATTAAGCTCCATAGTAAAACACAAGTCTATAATCACTAAATTATTTTTAAATTTCATCTATGGCACTATGCCACAATTAAAGGACAGTATCCTATTAGGCCTTACCTACTGGAATTATTATATTAACCTCAAAACTTACATCACAGCAAAGAGCAAGGGCTGGGAGAGATTTACGACTCAACATGATAAATGTTACTGTAAAACATTTTTTAATGTAATTTTTTAAAACAAATATCTTCCTTCAGATGATTCTAGTGTTTGATATTATAGGCAAACCCGTCAACGATTGCAGTCTATAGAACATATTGAAATGATAAAGCAACTTTTAAAATTTTTGTATAACTTTTTACCTGTTAAGCTAAAATTTTAAAAGGTATTACTAGCCCCATGGAGGGTTTTTCTCTTTTGCTCACTCCCAATCACAGCCTTTGCCTCCCTCCCCAGACTGAACCAATATTCTGACTTATTAGACTATAGATTATGTTGAAGGTGATAAAGACCAGGCCAATGAGATTGAAGACAATCTAGGCTGTGTAGTGAGTTCAAGGCCAAACTGAGCTACATAGTAACATCTAGTCTATAAATAAATAAACAAGTAAATAAACTATAAATTAAAATGATTTGTGCTTGTAGTTTATAAAACAAAACTATGTGTCCTTTTGCACCTAACTTCTTTCATTTAACATGATGAGTTCATTTGTGCTGTTTGGTACAGCAGTGACTCAGTTATTTTGTTGCTATATCCTACTGTCTCACACGAGTATGCCACCATTTAATTATACCTTCTATGGGATAAACATCTGGGTGGTTTCTAGGCAGGAGCTACATAATGATGGTTATTAGGAATATTCCTGCTACTGTGTTTAGATGGAAGCATGCCAATTACAGCATGTTAATTGGTAGGTTAAATGATGGCTTTAAATACCAGGTGTGCTGTAGAATCATGATGATATCTAGAAACCAGTTCTACATGTTATTCTAATCTGAGCAGGTGTCAAATACTATTGGGCTAGCCAGGGGTGGTAGTATATGCCTCTAACTCCAGCACTTGGGAGGCTGAGGCAGAATAAATCATATCTTTAAAGCCAACCTGGACTATAGCAAGGCTTTGTCTCATAAACCAAACCAAATCAAAAGGAACCATTGTCTGTCTTCAACAGTAAACACTTCAGACAAAATCAAGAGTCAGGTTGCTCAGCTTGCTCAGTGGGTAAACATAAGCCCCTCTAAAACCAAGAATAGGCTAGTTCAGAGGGTTAAGTAAGCCCCTCTCCAGAAAGAGGACATTTATATGAAGTAGAAAACTTGTGTTGTATCTATAGTGAACTATCTTTCATTTTTTTTTATTTCAGGATCCTGAAGAAAAGGATTGTATTTGCCAGACTTATGATACTGTAAATGGCTCTAAAGAAAACCAGCTGTAGACATGTGTTAAAGATGAAATGTGTTGTGATTTAGTTGGCTTTGGGTACAAGATTATGTTAGTAATAATTCAGACAGATATTATTAGATATTATTTGCTAGTTTTATGAATATTAAGACTTTAGAATGGCAAGAGTTAATGACCCACAGCCTGGAATTAGATGAGGCCCATTCAGTTGTTGAAACAGAGAAGTTTGTTGGTATTATTTAATTCCATGGCTTCTTGAGTCTGCTTTTGGATCAACGCCCAGGAGCTGTCTTGATAAACATATTTCAGAGAATAAAAACATAAATGGACAATGTGCTTCTAGAAAGTACAGAAACAAATAACACTGAAATATCACAAAGAAACAAAAAAATTGTTTTTCTTTCCGTTCACTCTCCAAATGTGTTGGTAGATAGGGGGAACATATCTATAAGTAAGCCATAAATAAGATTATTTTGTACGATGTATGCATATATTACAATCTTTATATGTAGGTAATTGTGGTCAAATGTCTCCAATTTGAGTGTGGCAGTGGGAAGGCTCAGAAACCTCTTCAAATGTGGACATTTTAAGAATCCTTAAAAAGAAATGAAAATCAAAACAAATTAAAGAGAAAGAGAGGGGGAGAATATAGTATGTAGCGAGGGTCTGGGTGGAAGTGGGGAGGGAAAACATTATCAAAATATATTGTACAAAAAAATTAATTAAAAACATCTGAAAAAAAAGAATCCTGAAAAGTAGCTACTAGGAAAACCATGAGCCCTTCAGGGAAATCTGGCTTGGAGGACAGTTAAATTCCTTTCTTTATGGGCCTTAAAGTTCTAAACAGCACACAGTGGACTGTAGTAGGGAGGACCACCCCATTTCTGTTCCGGGGATGATCATCCTATAATTAAGAGAAAGCTGGGGCATGGTGGTGCTCGTCTGTAATCCCAGCATTCAGGAAGTAGGAGCGGGAGGCTCAGAAGTTCAAGGTCATCTTTCCTTAGTTAGCAAGATGGAGGCTAGCCTGAGACACATGAAACCTTGTCTAACCAACCAAAGAAATGAAAAAGACAGGGGTCTGGGGTTGGCGGTGGAAGGAGGACTACGAAAAACAGAAACTATATCCATGAGTTCTATGCATTTTCTTTATTCCTTATAGCAACTTCCTCAAATTGGGTTTATTTCTCACAAATAAGGAAACCATGGCCCCAAAATGTTAACTAACTTACTCACAGTCACATAGCTTGTGATGAGTAGTTTGGAATCTAAATGTTATGTTTCCACATCAGGTCTTCCTTCTCTTCTAGCTGAGAGAAAGCTGGTAGATTCTTCATGTACTGAGGGAAAACTACAGAATCATGGGGTCCTAAGGTTGAAAGACATGTGATTTCAATATAATGTTGTGTTCATCTTTCTAGCTCCTTCTGTTCCCAGCACATCACAGATACTCTTCACACTTGGAGAATGATGGATGGGTATAGACTGATGGACAGGTAAGTGGGCAGGTAGGTACTTCAATGACCTCATCTATGGGCTGGTGAAAGTGACTGGTTTCCCCAGATTGACAGTAGACAGAAGACAGCAATGTGATAGTGTCTTTCCTAACTGCTGGGAATGCAGGCAGGCAAAATAGGAAAAGTGTTCTTAGCAATCTCCACTAATTTCTTAGCTATTTTTCTGGCAGGATAAGTACATGTCTTGGTATTTGGAGGTGCTGGGTTCTCATAAAGATAAGCACTATCTAGGCTCTAGTTCACCAGTGTCAGTTAAGACAGCTAGATGCTGGGAGGACCACACCTCTCTATGTCAAGGTGTCCTAGAAACATAGGTTTCTGGCCTCATTGTTCTGAGATATTAGTTTTAATTTCTCTTTAACTTTGTCTCACAGGATTAATTATTTTCCACCTAAATCCCAAGCTGTAAAATAAAATTTAAAGTTGTTGAAATGGAATCCATGAAAGTGTGGTGGCCATGGGACCTTTCAGTGGAATATGAACATAAGTTAAGGACTCAAAGTACTATAACAAGAAAGAGAGTGGGGGATACTTTTCACTCCAGCCTTTGTTCCCTAGGGGAGGTAGGGCTGGTGCTCTTGGCATCATTGTCATTGTCTGTCTGACTGACTTGTGTGCTTATCACCCTTCTTTCTTTCAGAAGGAGATCGTATTTTGTATTCATTTCCTGAAGTATTTAGGTTTTGCCCTGGAAGTGCTTGAGAATGACAATAATGATCATCCCTGTGCCTTCATCTAAGGAGGTCCTGAGCCACCAGTCTAGGATGGTGTAGGAGTAATTCTTTTTAGATACTATGTACACACTGGCCTTTTCATACAATGTGAGAAACTCATCAAATGGCAGAACCCATGGGACAGTAACGAGAGAACTAAACAAGTCACCCTAAATAGCTTCAGCATACCAAGTGCCATTTCCCACAGGGCAAAAGAAGCACGTGTCCATGGTCATCGCCAGGGCAAGCAAGAGCCTGGGGTTGGTCAAGGACATTTTGCCATCAAATCCAAGGGGGAAAACATGCTCCAAAGAGACGTGTCCTATGTCAGGCTGCTGTAGCTTAAGGACTTCAAGTCAGAAACATCCTAGGTAAAGGCAAATTACTTACTAAGGTTTGAGGAAGGTGCAAAAATAGAGTAAAAGACAGGGAAGGGGGCTCAGTGGGTAAAGGTGCTTACTGCCAAAACTAGTGATCTGAGCTTGATTCCTGAAAGCCCAATCAGGAGAGAAACAATGCCTACAAGTTGTTCTCCATTACCATTCTGTATGCACACATGCATGATGTAGAAGCCTGTATAACACAGCTGTGAACCCTGTGAACTGTGGATGGGACAGAGTGTGTAGTGTTCTTCCCGCACAGCGACCTTCAAAAAAGAATTGCATAAACTATGATAAGCGAGTACACCGGAAAGCAAGACCATGAATGGAATGCCCTGGCATGTCCAAATTATCTCTGTGGGAAAGGAATATTATTGGCTCTTTCCATATGACCAAAGATGATAAGGCATAACACCAGGCATACTCCCTCACTGTACTTGTGTTTGCTTAAGCAAACTGTAATTAAAGCATGCTTTGCTTGCTTAATAATAAAAAATAAGTGCTTTGTTTGCACTACTCTTGAGGTCAAAAGCCTGGAGTCTCCTGGCTTTTCCTCCACAGGTCTTTGGAATATATCTGTCAATCCTCCAGGAGTAGCCTCACTGGCCACAGGGTGGAGTGACACACAAGCATTTGGACACATGCACACACACTAAATAAATGCAATAAAATGTCAAAGATAATAAATAATATGGTAGAAAGCTAAGAGTAGGTGTCATCCCAGGAAAGGGGAGGGTATTTTAAGCAGGAAATAAAAATTGTATTTATTTTGTGAAGTGTGTGTGATAGTAACAATAAAGAGTCTTTATAAATAGGCAGAAGAAGAGCTATTCCAGTTAGTTAATTCTAACACCAATTACCAGCTAAAAGTTTTGGTAGGTCAACAGCTTAGTGGAGAACTACTGTAGAAAGGATGTTGGGTGGATTGAAGGGCAGTTCCAAAGTATACATCCAAGTCCTGGTCCCCTGTCCTGAGAACAGTGACTTATTTGGAAATAGGATATTTCCAGTATAGTTAAGGGTCATAAAATAAGATTGTTCTAGATTCAGGACAGGCCTTAAGTCTAGTTGTTGGAGCAGAAGATTTAACATAGAGATACTACAAGGGAGACCATGGCACATTAGAAGCAGCCATTGGCATTCTGCTACCAGGAGTGAACACTCAGACTGGCAGCAGCTACCACAGCCCAGAAGGCAAACTCACAAGAAGACCTTCCTGGGGGACTTCAGGAAGAACTGATGCTGCTGACTCTTAGACTTCAGACTCTGACCATCCCTCCCCAAGAAGTGTAAGAATAATTGGTTGCTCTTTTAAGTCACCCTGTTGATGGTCATTCATTGCAGCAAACTTAACAAATCAATGGCCCTTTGGGTGTAAAAGCATAAAAGCCAATTGAAAATGACATGCAGAAAGTACCACTTTCAATAGGCTGCAGGAACTAGTTTTGCTAGGACCTAAGTGAATTTTAAAAAATGACCAAGCAATATGTTTACATTCTAGGATTCTTTCCTGGAATCTCTATGAAATTAAAGTACTGGGCCAGAGGGAATATCTTCACTCCTACCCTTGGGGAACATTGGATCCCTGAGTAAAGAGGGTCAGGGTTTTGTTTGCAGGCAACTTCTGACAAGCCTAACTTGGGCAACACTTGGATATTGTGTCATCAGTAGTCATCATCAGGGTTCAGTTTCTACATGGGAGGATGTAGAAGATGCTCTTTATCCACAGGATTGCATTCAGGGTAGAAAGGGGACTTAGCCAGAAGAGGAGGGTAAGGGTTGGCTTTATCTAGAAGGGCTCATGGCAATGTTGGGACATAACTTGGTTTGGTATCATTTATCTTACTTTCTGGCCCTCCTTTTGGCAGCAGACAATTGGCAGCAGACTAAAATGCAAGTTAGAAGGTTAACTGAGGCCACCAGTGGAAAAGATGCTATGAGGGCAAAGCTCTGTGAAGAACTGATTAGCAGGTGGGAAAAGGATTATTGACTCACTTTTGTTTAATGGTTGTTATAGCAGAGTAAGAATTAGTCATAATTCTGGGCAATAGCGGCCATGTTCAGCAATAAAGCAGCAGCCATGTCTGAGAGGAATAGACCAACACTAACCAGGACAAAACAAAAGCAGGAACACTGTTATATGTACTACCACAAGAAAATCATCTGTATCCCTTAATAACATGGAATAATTTGAGATTGACAGCGACTTTAACTAATGAAGTCTATGCCCAGAGCCCCATGAAGAGCAAATATGTTTGTCAACTTGATTGGATTAAGAAATGCTTAGGATACTGCTTAGGATACTCTGCTGTGTCTGTGTAGGCATTTCCAGTGAAGAGCCACTCTGAATGTGGGCATGTGGGCAATATCATTCCATGGGTTGGGTGCAGGACTGAGTCCAAAGGAAAAGGGCAGTGCTGGCATTCCTCTTCTCTGCTTGCTGGTCAGCCACAATGTTAGCAAGCAGCCTTATGCTCCTGCCATCTCATCTGCCATGCCTACCCCATCACACTGAACTTTGGTCCTCTCACACCATTAACCAAAATAAATCCTTCCCCTAAGTTGCTTCTTGTTGGGTATTTGATCACTGTGGAGAGAAAAACAACTCACACCAGGCTATTACTTTAACATCATATTCTACCCTGAGCATTTACACCCCCATACTCCAAACCCCCAGGTGCATATGCAAATCCTGGAGTGGCATGCAGAAGTGTAGATTGCTATATATACTGTTAAACTAAGCCTCAAAATGTCAGCTCTGCCATGACCAATTCTATTCCTTGCAATGTAATGCTCAATAAACGGCAGGTGTTCTAAGCCACCCAGCTGTAGTAGGAAGAGTAGAAGTCAATTTAGCCTCTCTATCCTTCTATATTTCTCTCTCTCATTCATCAGCTAGGGCTGATATTAACACAACTGCCTCCATTAGTGCCTCTGAGAACATAATTCCAGAATCTCCTTTGCCTTTTAAAGTAGTTTTCTAAAATCATGTTAGGAATACCTATAGATCTTGATAACTTTTAAATGAAAGAATAGAAGGGTTGTTTTGAAGTGCTTTCTGATGGTCTGATCTTTTCTGCCCTCTTTGGCAAGGTGTAGTCTTACTTAGAAATGGCTCTAACATTAGTGTTTCCTAAGAAGTCTGGAATCATGATAGAATGTACTAGCTAACAATTTATTTTTATCCTAGACAATCTGAATCAAGCTGATAGCAAGGAATTTCACCCAGCTTCTTTGTCTTACTTTGGCATTTTTTTCCCTATCATCCTAGGCTAATATTTTGTTTTTAGGGAGAATCACCTAGCAAACATTTTTCTTTTTAGCTCCTCAAACCAAAGCGGGCCCTTTAACTGCTCCCAATGCAAAATTCTCAGAAATTAATGCTGTTTTACTTTGCTCTCATTTTCTCAGTACTGGTGATTGAACACAAGGACCTGTATGTACTAGGCAAGTAGCTCAGAACTCAGCTATATCCACAGCCATTTGGAGATAGGGTCTTACTAAGTTGTCCAGGTTGGCCTTAGATTCACTCTGTAGTCCAGGCAGGCTTTGGACTGCTGAGTAGCTGGGGTTACAGGTCTGTACCACCAGGGTTGACTTACACTGTGTTCTTGTTGGAAAGTAAAGGAAATATCCTTGGTGGAGGAGAGGACAAAGGATTCAAAATGAGCAAAGATTACTTGAGCATGCTTTTAATTCAAATGATTGCTCATAAAGGCACTTCTATGATTAAGAAAATATAGCTCTTTTTCTACAAATCTAAATCATATTTATTTGAAATCCAATGTCCCAGTGAGAATTTACATGGCTTTAAAATCATCTACTATGCAAAATATTCCACTAATGGGGCAGAAACATGAAATTTCTCTGCCTAATATTTAATTTGAAACAGAAGCACACACTCCTCTTGCACCATATTTCCTACTTGAGTCACTTCCTGGTTCTCTCCAGTCCCACTCACCAACTTCCTATTTCTCTCCAGTCTCACCCACCAACTGTACAACTAGGCTAATCAACTTTCCTTCCTGTATGGGTTTCACACCCACAGATTCAATCAAGGATCAAAAACATTCATAATAATTACTTTATCTGTATAGAATACAGACACTCTTTTTATATCATTTTTCCCTAAATGGTGCAGTACAAAACTATTTACTTAGCAGTGTAATCTAAAGATAGGTTAAAGTACACAGGAGGATTACAAGTTATGTATAAACACTGCCAGAGGAGATAAGAGACTTTAGCATCCAAGTATCCTGATACCCTCAGTGTCTAAAAACAATATCCACGAGTATCAAAGGGTATTAGCTTCCTATAATTGCCATGACAAATTGTTATCACCTTAGTGATTTGAAACAATGTGGTTTGGGGTATCATAAATCTAAAATGACTTATATTGGATCAAAAATCAAAGTGTCAGCACGCCTATGCCCTTTTGGATGCTCTAAGAGACAATCTATTTCCTTGCCTGTTTCAGTTTCTAGGCTACCAGAATTCTCTGTTGGTTGTTGCTTCTTCCATCTTCAAACATATGAGTCCAATTTATGTGTCTATGGTTCCATCTCATTCTCTACCTTTAAGTCTTCTGTCTCCCTTGGATAAGGCCCCTGTGATTGCACTGGGTTTGGCCTGGTGATCATCAAATCCTACTAACTGTGTGTCCTCAAGTTTTCCAGTCGAGCAACATTCTATGCATTTCCTCCTTTCACTGCTGATTTAGGATGAGCTAAACACTCTCTGTTTACCTACATCCTCAACATAGGCCTAGCTTTGGAAAGAGGATTTTTGCAGGTATTTTGGATAAATTGAGATGAAGTCATGTTGAATGAAGATGGTCCCTCGCTCCAATATGATTGGCGTCTTTACCAGACAGAGATGTTGACCCAGTGACACACGGGAAGAAGGCCCTGTGACAATAAGGGAAGAACAGCTGCAAGGCAAGGAAGGTGAAGGTGCTGCTGACAATCAGAGGCCAGAAAGGGTAAGAAAGAGACTTTTCTAAAAGCTTCAAAGGCACCATTGCCCTGTCAACAGCTTGGTTTCAGACCTTCAGTTACTTCAGTTTCTGAAACTGTGGAAAGATAAATTTCTGTTGTCTACAGCTTTCAGTTATGGTGTTTTGTCATGGCAGTCGCAGAGACTGATCTGATATGTAGGTAATAAGACTATTTTATTCATGTTCCAGATTTTACACAGGGCAGTTTGACCAGCAGGCTAACCCCTAAGAACTTTCTTTGGTCCATTTATACCTCACACAAGGATTTTTGCAGATTATTGACTCTGTACCTGGGGCATCTTTGGCTGAGAAGTTTGGACTGTCTTATAACATATAGGCAGTCAAGACATGTATTAATCTGGGATTATAAAACATTGTTAGATCATCAATGTTTTAGACCAAAAAGCAAACATTCTTTTTACTGACAAACCATAAAATATAATAACTGAGTATTGCTTTTAACATAGAGAGGCATAGTAATGAGCAGATGGATTTCTTCGGGGAACTGATAAGATGTCACACAAGCAGGTTCAGATTCTATTATCACTAACATCAACTGTTGACATTTATCTGTTAACCCTACCATCAATGAGACTTCACTGAGAATTTTGATTCAAAGGTGAGTACCAAGTTCATAGTTGACAATGACTCCTCCCACAAATAACACTAAATACTGAAGTAAATTTGTGAGTATATTCTAATTGAGCATATTGATTTGTGAAAGACATTATTATAGAGCTCTGTTAAATTCCTCACACAATATATATCTTTTAGCATATCATCATATTATAGATGAATGGCTTCAAATTCAAGTTTAGGTAAAAGCTCCTCAATTTTTCAATTAAAAGGAGTTTTGAAATAAGGAAATAAGGAATCTCTGTAGTGAGATCCAACATAGAGATAACTACACAAAGATAAAGAATAGCATATGAGCTCTACATAACACACTACAAACCTGCATGGAAAACTGCATGCAGAGTCCACTTTTTGTTTTATTTATCCATTGACAACATTGGAAATGAGTAAGGTCTCCAAGCATTCAAATGACTATTGTTGGGATGTCTTTACCACAGCCTGAGATTTTCATGGGAATACTACTGGGACTTGTAGTTTTAGGTAGCATTTCAGTACTGAGCCTATTGGGTCAATGGCATGTGATAGACCATCTGTTAATAACATCATAAAAAATCAGACTCTAAATATCTTAAATTGTCCCCAGATTTACAAATTCAGTCACCACAGGTTTTTACTATTCCATTCATGTTTCTACTGCCACTGAGGTTGGCATAGCATATTCCACATATGTTTGTATTAATTAGTGGGGTTTTTAAGTTTCTTTGAAAATATTCTCACCTCTAGCTCCTCCATTCAGGCTATTTATATAGGTCAGTTCTCCAGTCACTTTCAAACTAACTCTGAGTCCCAAAATAAACACAAACTGCAATTTCAGTAGAGTTTGTGAGATGGTTGGGAGATGACTGTCACTTGCCTTGTCTCTTAATTACTATTAATGTTGTACCCTGTGTCCTCTATTTCAAGCAACTGTTCTCCCCAGGAGCAAAAGTCTCACTCAGCTCTTTTTCTCAGAATGGTTCCATAGTTGCTGCAGTCAATCCAAGTAAGTTAGAAAGCTAAATAGCTTTCTTTGGTTGGCTAGAGAAGAGTTACTCCCAAATTTTTTGGTTGCAGGCTCACTTTTATTTATTTCTGTGAAGAAATTTGCCCATAAGGGGAAATCTGTTTTAAATTTTCCTAATCATTGCTTCCCTACAAATGTGGAATTTTTGCATACTTATTTAGTCTGGTTATGTTGATGGATACTCTGGGGTTTTATACAATGTCACTATCACTAACAATCATGAAACAGTCCCTTGTACCTGAAAATGTGATATTAAGTGTACATTTCTCCTTTTTTGTCTTTCCTTGGAACCTTAATGGATTTTACTAACTAATTGATAAGAAACCAAAAAAAAAATGAGGGCTGAGAGAAACTAGATAGAGGGGATAGGAAAAGTGTAGACAGGTTTTTCTTTGGGCCACCAGTTCGCAAAAAAAAAATGACATGGAGACATTATTAATTGTGAAAGCTCAGCCTATAGGGTAGGCTTGTCCCACTACCTCTTATAACTTAAATTAACCCATTTATAGTTATAGTAAACTGTTTTGCCCAGGGGCTTTTTACTTCTCTTCCATCTTACACCTCTGGTTTCCTCACTGTGTCCTCTGGCATCTCTCCCATACCTTGATTCATCTCCTCTCCCTATTTCTATGCCTGGAAGTCCCACCTAACCTCTTTCTGCCTAGCTATTGGCCATTCTGCTCTTTATTAAACCTATCAGAAGGTGCCTTGGCAAAGACAGATCTTTACAGTGCACAAAAAGATTATTCCACAATAGAAAAGAGGGAAGTGGAAGTATGGGAGGCAGGAGGGATATCACCATATACCATCTAACTAGCCACATCTTGAGTGATAACCTCATGTCAAGCCATAGTGCAGTGATGAAAGTGCTTCAGCTATGCTACTCTGCCATTTCAGTTTGAAAGCACATGTACACAGATTTTTTTTACCTGCTCATATACCAACAATATCTTCCCTAATGCTTCTAATCCCACAGATGGCTCTTTTAAAAGAGGTAGACCACTGGACATGTCAGTACACACCTGGAATCCTGGCAAATGAGAGAGAAAGGAGAATTACTGCAAATTCAAGGAAATCCTGTTACACATAGTCCTGGTCTACAAGGCAGGGCCTGATCTCTAGACCTGATCTCTAGCTGTATAGAAAGACTCTGTCTCCATCTCTATCCCTTTCCCCAACAACAAAAAGTTCTAAGACACATTAGTTGCAGGGTTTGGGAACTGAAGAAGAGATTAACATTCAGGAGCAGCATAATTGTGTGTCTCCTAATGATGATGACACCCACAAGAAGCTGGTAACCACTGAGGAGGGCAGGTACCTCTAGAGACAAATCTCCTCTATTGTTCTCAGCTAAAACACCAGGAGAACACGAACATGCCCAGAGGTCCTCCTTGTCCATCAGTTTTATGACATTAGATAAGCCCAAAATGGAAGACCAAAAGTGTTACTACATACTATTTTAATTTTTCAAACATGTGTTCCATAATATTCAGCTAAACTTGTCAAAACTTTGTCCATGATCTTTACCTTTTGTACTATGACTTTAAACTAAACATATTCAAGCAATTATTAACTGAGCATACTCAGTAATGTGCCTACTCCTAAAGTATCTTTCTATTTAATATGTACAGGCTTCTAAAACAAAATCCTCAGGCTTCCCTTGTTCAAAGTGGTCATTGCATTGGAAATAATTGTTTTGCTCTTCTTCCCTGCAATAGATAATATATGACCTTTCTCAGCTCTTTTACTTCTTGGCTGTGTTCATTTTGGGTTTTATATTCACCAAGATGTGAGTCCAATCATTTAGCACCAATTGACAATTTAGGTTGAGACATCCCAAAGGCATTGGGAATTTGTTACCCAACTCCTTGCAACACAGGCAATGAAAAAGGGTAGCATGTCCCAAGCTAACCTTGTACTACTGGAAATGAGGACTGAGCCAGTGAAGAAATGTCTTCTTGGGGACTGACTCACTGGCCCTGATATGCCATCATGCTTCTATGTGAACTTGGCAGATGTCCAAATCTTTTGTTCAGAAGTTTCCCAGAACTGATGAATAATGCTAAACTCTTGAGTCAGCCAACAGTCATGATAACAGAGTGAATAGGACAGAAAAGCACTCAAGGCAAGCCATGGACCCAAGATGGCATTTTGGTCTTGAAGTCTAGGGGTGAGGGTTATTGTGTGGGACTTTTACCAGGAAGACACACAACACACACACACACACACACACACACACACACACACACACACACACCTACTCACCTGGGATAGAGAACCTACAACAGATCAAAGTAACTATCCTATCAAAATCATTAGTAAACCAATGAGTTTGTATTGAGATTGCTCACAGAAGTGTGGGTGAAGGGTTACTTAAAAGAGCAAGGATTACTCAAGGATGATGTAGCTGTATCACTAAACGCCCATCCTAACAGGTTGATGACTCAAAAACTATCAATTCTAGAGCTCTCTGTGTGACTTATAGGCAGCTCAACAGGGCCAAGAGTCTCTTCTCAGCACCTCAGCTGACCAGAGTCTCCTCCTCTGGCAAATGTTTACAATGTCTACAACTTGGAGGTGGATCACATTTCAACTTTCCAAGACTTGTGAAGCTGGTTTCCTCCTGAATTTCATGAGACTCCTCCTGTCAGGGTTGAGGGGATGTTTCCATTGGGAGGAAATCATTATATAATGGTGGTGAAAGACAACCTCCTTGAAAGCTGCACTGGTCAAGAAACTGTAGCCTCCGTCTTAAAGGGGACATTGAGAAAAGAGAAATGATCATAAATAGATCTGATAAATGAAAAGATATCAAAATCATGGTTACCAGTAGTTCCAAGTTTGTGGTTTGGGAAACATCTACCCTAGTAATATGAATAAAAGTAAGCAGAGAAGGTGGAGTCCCTCAGGTTGGCTTTTATGTTATGGAGCCCAAATGTGAGTAGTATGATGGTTGTAATGCTATAAAAAATGCTAAAGCCAAAAACCTTTATTTGTGTAATATATATGGCTAATAACAAAATATGATGTCCATACTGGAAGAGAGTTGCTTTCTCTGTTATTACTGGATTGTGAACTCATCATCAAAAGATACAAACACACAGAGACAGGGAGATAGAGAGAAAATCGTTGAAATGGTATCTTTAGGACTAAAGAATGCCTTCTCATGTCCTATAACAAATCCCCTTCAACTCCAAAGTATGAGTCTGAAAATATCATTGACCACTTTAAAACATTATGAAAGTAACATCATTTATATGTTGTTTCCATCTCTAGTGTGAACGTTAATTGGCATTCAGTTTACCACAAGCCTACAGCCAATATCAACTTAAATTGGAGAGAAACTCAAAGCAACTCCACTAAAATTAGGAGCAAGACAAGGCTGTCCACTCCCTACATACCTATTCAATATAGTACTTGAAGTTCTACTTAGAACAATAAGACAACTAAAGGAGATCAAGAAGATAAAAGTTGGAAGAGTGTAAGGAAAGGCCCTGGATACCTGTACCACTGACCATGCCCATTTGGGTGTGGTTACAGATATGTAGGGGGTAGGATAAAGAACGAGGAGAGCAGGGGCTCCTCCTCTCTCAGGGTCCACGCCAGGTCTCTGAGGCATCTGGATCTGGGCTTCTCGGATTGCCAAATCTGGTTATTGGCTCCTTGTGTGAGTATCTCTTCTTAATAAATTACCAGTTAATAATATATCCTGTGTCCCATCTTGTTCCTTTTTAGAAGAGAAGTCGTAAAATTATCTATATTTGAAGATGTTATACATAAGTGACCCTAAAAATTCCACCAGGAAACTCCTACAGCTGATAACACTTTCAGCAAAGTTGCTGGATTGAAAAGAAAAAACTCACAACCTTTCCCTCTTTGAGTTCTCTGACCTGAAGCTGCCAGAACCTTCCTGCCACTGAGTCCCCCAGAGGGACCTGGAGACAGAACAAAGCAGCCAGCATCATCAGCCACCATTCCTGTCTTGCCCTTCCACCTTCTGGTTGAGAGGTGAGTACTAGGGGGCACTCCCAGGCCAACTTTCCCTCTTTGAGTCCCCTGACCCATGGCCAACAACCACCCTCTGTTGGAGAGAAAGGAGGGAGAGGGAGAGACCCTGCCTATACTCACTGGAAGAAGACATGGGAAGACGACAATATAAGAACACATCCAACAACATAAAAGATGAAGTCTCAATTTTCAACATCTATGCACCAAATACAAGGGCACCCACATTCATTAAAGAAACATTACTAAAACTCAAATCACACATTAAACCCCAAACACTTATGGGGGAGACTTCAACATCCCACTCTCACCACTGGACAGGAACACCAGACAGAAACTTAACAAAGAAACAAAGAAACAAACAGAAGTTATGACCCAATTGAGTTTAACAGACATCTATAGAACATTCCATCCAATATACATTCTTCTCAGCACAGCAGGGAAACTTCTCTAAAACTGACCACATACTTGGCAATAAAGCAAACTTCAACAGCTACAAAAAAGTTGGAATAACCCCCTGTACCTTATCGGACCACCATGGCTTAAAATTAGAATTCAGCAACAATACAAATTGCAGAAACCCCACAAACTCAAAGAAATTGAACAATGCACAACTGCATCACTCCTGCATAAAGAAAGTAAAGAAAACAATCAGAGACTTCTTGGAATTCAATGAAAATGAAGACACAATACACCCAAACCTATGGGACACACAGAAAGCTGTGCTAAGAGTAAATTTCATAGCACTAAGTGCACACATGAAGTAACTGGAGAATAGTCACACTAGAGAATTAACAGCACAAGTGAAAGCTCTAGAACAAAAAGAAGCAAACTCAACCAAATAGATGCCAGGAAATAATCAAATTGAGAGCTGAAATCAATGAAGTAGATAGACATCACTTACCAAAATTAAATCAAGAAAGATAAGCAATTTAAATGGACTTATAACCCCTTGAAATAGAAGCAGTCATCAAAATTCTCCCAACCAAAAAAGTCCAGGGGCAGATGGCATCAGTGAAGAATTCTACCAGAAATTCAAAGAAGAGCTAATACCAATGCTCCTCAACTTATTCCACACAATAGAAGAAGGGTCATTACCAAACTCTTTTTATGAGGCTACAATTACATTGTTACCCAAACCACACAAAGACACAATGAAGATAGAGAACTGCAGACCAATCTCCCTCATGAACATTGATGAAAAATACTCAATAAAATACTTGAAAATAAAAACCAGGAATACATCAGAAAAATCACAAACTATGATCAAGTAGGCTTCATCCCAGAGATGCAGAGATGGTTCAACATACAAAAACCCATCAATGTAATCCACCATATAAACAAACAGAAAGAAAAATCACATGATCACCTCACTAGATACTGAAAAAGACTTCGACAAAATTCAAACCCCCTTCATGATAAAAGTCTTGGGGTGACCAAGGATAATAGGAAAATACTTAAAAGAATAAAGGCAATATACAGAAAACCAACAGCCAACACCAAACTAAATGGAGAGAAACTCAATGTGATTCCTCTAAAATCAGGAACAAGACAAGGTTGTCCACTCTCTCTCCATATCTCTTCAATTTTGTACTTGAAGTTTTTGCTAGAGCAGTAAGACAACAAAAGGAGATCAAGGGGATACAAATTGGAAAGGAAGAAGTCAAGCTTTCACTATTTGCAGATGATATGATAATTTACATAAGTGACCCAAAGAATTCCACCAGGGAAATCCTACGGCTAATAAACACCTTCAGCAAAGTGGAAGGATACAAGATTAACTAAAAAAAAAAAATCAGTAGACAATGAAGGGCCTGAGAAACAAATCAGAGAAACATCACCCTTTACAATAGCCACAAACAACATAAAATATCTTTGGGTAACTCTAACCAAACAAGTGAAAGACCTGTATTTAAAGAACATTGAGTCATTAAAGAAATTAAGAAGATACCAGAAAATGGAAAGATCTCCCATGCTTTTGGATAGGTAGGATCAACATAGTAAAAAATGACAATCTTACCAAAAGCAATCTACAGATTCAATGCAATTCCCATCAAAACCCCAACACAATTCTTCATAGACCTTGAAAGGACGATATTTAACTTTATATGAAAAAAAAAAGACACAGGATAGTCAAAACAAGCCTGTACAATACAGGAACTTCAGGAGGCATCAGCATCTCTGACTTCAAGCTGTAATATGGAGATATAGTAATAAAAAACAGCTTGGTATTGGCACAAAAACAGATTGTAGACCAATGGAATCCAATTGAAGACTCTGATATTAACCCACACACCTATGAACACCTGATTTTTGACAAAGAAGTTAAAATTATACAGTGGGAAAAGGCAAGCATCTTCAACAAATGGTGCTGGCATAACTGGGTGCTAGCATGTAGAAGATTGCAGATAGATCCATATCTATCACTATGCACAAAACTTAAGTCCAAATGGATCAAAGACCTCAACATAAATCCAGCCATACTGAACCTCTTAGAAGAGAAAGTGTGAGGGACCCTAAAAAAATTGTCACAGGAGACCACTTCCTGAACATAAAGCCGATAGCACAGACACTGAGATTGACAATTAATAAATGGGACCTCCTGAAACTGAGAAGTTTCTGTAAGGCAAAGGACACAGACAACAAGACAAAAAGGCAGCCCACAGAATGGGAAAAGACATTCACCAACCCCACATCTGACTGACAGAGGGCTGATTTCCAAAATATGCAAAGAACTCAAGAAGCTAGTCACCAAAACACCAAATAATTCAATTAAAAATAGGGTACAGAACTAAACAGAGGATTCTTAATAGAGGAATCTAAAATGGCTGAAATACACTTAAGAAAGTGCTCAACATCCTTAGGCATCAGAGAAATGCAAATCAAAACAACTCTGAGATACCTTCCTATTCCTGTTAAAATGGATAAAATCAAAAACACGTGTGACGGTTTATCCTGGAGACAATGTTAAGAAGGGAGAATACTTCTCCATTGCTGGTAGAAGTGCAAACTTGTACATCCACTTTGGAAATCAGTATGGTGATTTTTCTGGAAAATGGGAACCAGTCTACCTCAAGATCCAGCAGTTCCACTCTTAGGCATATACCTAAAGGATGCACATTCATACACCAAGGACTTTTGTTCAGCTATGTTCATAGCAGATTATTTGCAATAGCAGAAACTGGAAGCAACCTAGATGACCCTCAACTAACAAATGGATACAGAAAATGTGGTACATTTACACAATGGAGTAGTACTCAGCAGAAAAAAACAATGGAATATTGAAATTTGAAGGCAAATAGATGGAATTAGAAGAAACCATCCTAAATGAGGCAACACAGTCATAGAAAGCCAAACATGGTATGTAGTCACTCATATATGAATATTAGACATAGAGCAAAGGATTATCAGCCTATAATCCATACTTCCAGAGAAGCTAGAAAGCAAGGAGGTCCCTAAGAGAGACATACACGGGCCCCAGTATAGCAGAAAAGACAAGAGCCTCTGAACACATTGGGAGTAGGGGAGGTGGGGGAGGGAGGAGAAAGGGAGTGGAGAAGAAGAGGGGAGGAGAACATGAGGGATCAGGAAGATTGAGTGGGGAAAGGAATAGAGGAGAGCAAGAAAAGAGATGCATCAATAGAGGTAGACACTATAGGTTTAAAGAGAAATCAGGCACTAGGGAATTGTACAGAGATCTACAAGGATGACCTCAACTAGGAACATAAGCAATAGTGGAGAGGCTACCTTAAATGCCCTTCCCCTATAATGAGACTGATGACTACCTTATATGCCATCCTAGAGCCTTCATCCAGTAGCTTTTGGAAGCAGAAGCAGAGATCCACAGCTAAGCACTGAGCCCAACTCCTGGAATCCAGTTTCAGAGAGGGAGGAGTGACCAAAAAAGGGGTCAAGACATGCTGGGAAAACCTGTCAAAACAGCTGATCTGAGAAAGTGGGAACTCATGGACCCAAGTCTGACAGCTGGGGAACCAACATAGGACAGAACCAGGTCCCCTGAACAGCCTTCATCCAGTAGCTGACAGAAGCAGAAGCAGGCACCCAAGGCTAAGCACTGAGGCATACTCCTGGAATCCAGTTGTAGATTCTTCTACAGAAGGAGGGATGAGCAAAGCAGTCAAGACCAAGACCATGCTGGAGAAACCAACCTGACCTGACCTAGTGAGAGCACACAGACCCCAGTCATAAAGCTGGGGAACCAGCATTGAACTGAACTAAACCCTCTGAATGTGGATGCCAGTTAGGAGGCCTAGGCAGGCTATGGAACCTCTAACTGTGGAAACAGTATTTATCCCTAGTGCACAAATGGACTTTGGGAGCCCATTCCCTATGGGGGGATACTATTTCAGCCCAGATACACAGAGGAGGGCCTAGGCCCTCCTACAAATGATGAGACAGACTTTGATGATCCCCCATGAAAGGCTTCACTGTCCTTGGGGAGTGGTTGGGGGGGTGGCTTGGAGTGACTGGTAGAGGGCATGGGAGGATGGGAGGGAGAGGGAATAGGGTGGATGATACGTAAAATGATTGTTTCTAGAAAAAAACTCAGAAAAATCAATATCCCTCCTATATAAAAATGGCAAACTGAGAAATAAATCAGGGAAACAACACTTTTCACAGCAACCTCATAAAATAAGAAATAACATGGGGTAACTCTAGCCAAGCAAGTGAAAGACTTACATGATAAACACTTCAAGACATTGAAGAAAGAAGTAGAGGAACATATCAAAAGATGGAAAGATCTCCCATGCTCATGGATGGAAGGATTAACATAGTAAAATGGCCACCCTACCAAAAACAATCTACAATTTCAATGCAATTCCCATCAAAATTGTAACACAATTTTTCATAGATCTTGAAAGGACAATTTTCATCGACATATGAAAACACACACACCCAAGAAAAAAACAGCAGCTAAAACAATCCTGAGTGAGTCATCTGACAAAACCGACCTGCGTGCCGGACTGAGTTTAGTGGTGGAATCTGACACACCGAGGCCTGGTGACAGCTCTGCCTCCAACTGCCAGCCCTGAGGGACCCAGCATGCCTGAACACTGCCGACACCCGGGTAACAGTGACACCTCCATCCACGAGAAGAGGACCGACATCAGAGTATTGCATCTGTTTGCATCTACCTTGGTCCCACACCCACCAGGAGAACAAGAAACCCTTGCTACACCCAAGAGAAGAAAGGATGAGAAGAGAACAAGATAAAAGCACATCCAACAACAGAAAACCCAATATGACACCACAAGAGACTAGGAATCATAGGCCAGTAAGTCCTGAATATCATGATGCAGATGAACCAGAAGAGAATGACCTTAAAAGCATCTTTATGAAAATGATAGAGGACCTCAAACAGGACATGAGAAAATCCCTTAAAGAAATGGAAGAAAAAACTAACCAAAAAATACAAGATATCAACAAATCTCTCAAGGAAACAGTTCAAGACCTAAAAACTGAAAGAGAGACAATAAAGACAGCATAATCTGAGGGAATGCTGGAAATAGAAAACCTGGGTAAATGATCAAGAACTACAGATGTAATCATAACCAACAGAATACAAGAGATGGAAGAAAGAATCTCAGGAGTAGAGGACACACTAGCAGAAATAGATTCATCAACCAAAGAAAATCTTAAGTCCAAAAAATCCCTATCACAAAATATCCAGAAAATATGGGATACTGTGAAAAGACCAAAACTAAGAATAATAGGTATAGAAGAAGGTGAAGAAATCCAACTCAAAGGCACAGAAAACACATTCAACAAAATCAAAGAAGAAAACTTTCCAACCTAAAGATAGACATACCAATGAAAATACAAGAAGGCTACAGAACACCAAACAGACTAAGCCAAAAAAAAGGTCACCTCTTCATATAACAATCAAAACACCAAACATACACAACAAAGAGAAAATATTAAGAACAGCAAAGGAAAAAGGTCAAGTAACCTATAAAAGCAAACCTACCAGAATCACATCTGACTTTTCCTTAGAAACTCTGAAAGCCAGAATGTCCTGGATAGATATTCTACCTACACTAAGAGACCATGGATACCAGCCCAGACTACTATACCAGAAAAGCTTTCAATCACTATAGATGGAGAAAACAAGATATTCCATGACAAAACCAGATTCAAACAATACATATCCACCAATCCAGCCCCACAGAAAGTACTGGAAGGAAAACTGCAACCCAAGAAAGTTAACTACAACCAGAAAAACATAGCCAATAGATAATCCCGACTTACCAACAGCCAAAAGGAAAAAAGGGACAGAAACTCACGCATAATCTCTCCACAATCACCAAATAAAAAACAAACAAGAATGAACAATCAATTGTCATTAATATCCATCAACATTAATGGTCTTAACTTCCCTATAAAAAGACACAGACTAGCAGAATGGATAAGAAGACAGAATCCTTCCTTCTGCTGCATACAAGAAACTCAACTCAACCTCAAAGACAGACAGAATTAAAGGTTGGGGAAATATCTTCCAATCAAATAGACCCAAGAAACAAGTGGGGTAGGAATCCTAATATCCAACAAATTGGACTTTAAACTAAAATCAGTCAAAAGAGATGAAGAAGGTCATTTCCTACTCATCACAGGAGAAATCCATCAGGACGAAGTCTCAATTCTGAACATTTATGCCCCTAATACAAAGGCATCCACGTTTGTAAAAGAAACATTACTAAAACTCAAATCAAACATAAAACTGCACACACTTATAGTGGGAGATTTTAATACCCCACTCTCACCACTGGACAGGAACACCAGACAGAAACTTAACAAAGAAACAAAAGAACTAATAGAAGTTATGGCCCAATTGGAATTAACAGATATCTATAGAACATTTCACCCAAATACAAAACAATTTACCTTCTTCTCAGCACCACATGGAACCTTCTCTAAAATCGACCACATACTTGGCATCATAGCAAACCTCAACAAGTACAAAAAATTGAAATAACCCCCTGTGTCTTATCAGACCACCATGAAAGCAGTGCTAAGAAGAAAGTTCATAGCACAAAATGTCCACATGACAAAACAGGAGAATAATCACACTAGAGAATTAACAGCACAACTGAAAGTTTTAGAAAACAAAGAAGACAATACACCCCAGAGGAGAAGACACCAGGAAATAATCAAATTGAGGGCTGAAACCAATAAAATGGAAAGTAGGAGAACATTACAAAGAATCAAAATAACAAAAAGTTGGTTCTTCAAGAAAATCAACAAGATAGACAAACCTTTATCCAAACTTACCAAAGAGTGAACATGCAACTTAATAAAATCACGAATGAAAAGGAGGACATAACAACAGACACAGAGGAAATCCAGAGAATCATCAGGTCATACTTTGAAAACCTATATTCCTCAAAATTTGAAAATCTAAAGGAAATGGATAGTTTTCTGGACAGATTTCACTTACCAAAATTAAATCAAGAACAGATAAGCAACTTAAATAGACCTATAACCTCTAATGAAATTGAAGCAGTCATTAGAAGTCTCCCAAACAAAAAAAGCCCAGGGCCAGATGGCTTCAGTGCAGAATTCTACCAGAAATTCAAGGTGCAGCTAATACCAATTCTCTTCAAAGTATTCCACACAATAGAAGCAGAAAGGTCATTGCCAAACTCTTTTTATGAGGCTTCAATAACCTTGATACCCAAGGCACACAAAGACACAACTAAGAAAGAGAACTACAGACCAATATCCCTCATGAACATTGATGCAAAAATACTCAATAAAATAGTGGTGAATTGAATCAAAGAACACATCAGAGAAATCATCCACCATGATCAAGTAGGCTTCATCCCAAGGATGCAAGGATGGTTCAACATATGAAAATCCATCAAGGTAATCCTCCATATAAACAGACTGAGGAAAAAAATCACATGATCATCTCACTAGATGCCACAAAAGCATTTGACAAACTCCAACACCCCTTCATGATAAAGGTCCTGGAGAAATCAGGGATAACAGGAACATACCTCAACATAATAAAAACAATATAGAGCAAGCCGACAGCCAACATCAAATTAAATGGAGAAAAACTCAATGCAATTCCTCTAAAGTCAGAGACAAGCAAGGCTGTCCACTCTCTCCATACCTCTTCAATATTGTCCTTGAAGTTCCAGCTAGAGCAATAAGACAACAAAAGGAGATCAAGGGAACACAAATCGGAAAGGAAGAAGTCAAACTCTCACTATTTGCAGATGATATGATAGTCTACATAAGTGACCCGAAAAACTCTACCAGGGAACTCTACAGCTGATAAACACCTTCAGCAAAGTGGCAAAAAAATCTGTAGCCCTACTATATACAGATGACACATTAGTGGAGAAAGAAATCAGAGAAACATCACCCTTTACAATTGCCACAAACAACATAAAATACCTTAGAGTAACACTAACCAAAAAAGTGAAAGACCTGTATTCTAAGAATTTTGATACTCTAAAGAAAGAAATTAAAGAAGATACCAGAAAATGGAAAGATCTCCCATGCTCTTCGATAGGCAGGATCAACATAGTAAAAATGGCAATCTTGCCAAAAGCAATGTACAGATTCAATACAATGCCCATAAAAATCCCAAAACAATCCTTCCCTGACCTTGAAAGAACAATTCTCAACTTTATATGGAGAAACAAAAGACCCAGGATAGCCAAAGCATCCCTGTACAATAGAGGAACTTCTGGAGGCATCAACATCCCTAACTTTAAGCTCTATTACAGAGCTATAGTTCTGAAAACAGCGTGGTATTGGCACAAAAATAGACAGGTAGGCCAATGGAATAGAGTTGAAAACCCTGATATTAACCCACACACCTACAAACACCTGATTTTTGACAAACAATCCAAATATATACGCTGGAACAAAGAGAACATCTTCAACAAATGGTGCTGGCATAACTTGATGCAAACATGTAGAAGACTACAGATAGACCCAAGCCTTTCACCCTGCACAAAACTTAAGTCAAAATGGATCAAAGACCTCAACATAAACTCAGCCACACTGAACCTACTAGAAGATAAAGTGGGAAATACCCTTGAATTAATTGGTACAGGAGACAGCTTCCTGAACATAACACCAGTAGCACAGACACTGAGATCAACAATTAATAAATGGGACCTCCTGAAACTGAGAAGCTTCTGTAAGGCAAAGGACACAGCAAGATAAAACAACAGCCCACAGACTGAGAAAAGATATTCACCAACCCCACATCTTTCAGAGGGCTGATCTCCAAAATATACAAAGAACTCAAGAAGGTATTCTCCAGAACACCAAACAATCCAATTAGAAAATGGGGTACAGAACTAAATGGACAATTCTCAATAGAGGAATCTAAAATGGCTGAAAGACACATAAGAAAGTGTTCAGCATCCTTAGCCATCAGGGAAATGCAAATCAAAACAACTCTGAGATACCATCTTACTCCTCTCAGAATGGCTGAAATAGAAAACACCAATGACAGTTTAAGCTGGAGAGGATGTGGAGAAAGAGGAACACTCCTCCACTGCTGGTGGGAGTGCCAACTTGTACAGCACTTTGGAAATCAGTGTGGCGACTCCTCAAGAAAATCGGAATGAGTCTACCAGAAATTCCACTCCTACGCATATACCCAAAAGAAGCACATTCATACAACAAGGACATCCGTTCAACAATGTTCATAGCAGCATTATTTGTAATATCCAGAAACTGGAAGCAGCCTAGATGCCCCTCAACCGAAGAATGGATAGAGAAAATGTGGTACATTTACACAATGGAGTACTTACTACTCAGCAGATAAAAAACAATGGAATTTTGAAATTTGCAAGAAAATGGATGGAACTCGAAGAAACCATTCTGAGTGAGGTAACCCAATCACAAAAAGACAAACATGATATGTACTCACTCATATGTGGATTTTAGACACAGAGTAAGGGATTGCCATCCTATAATCCACACTGCCAGAGATACTAATAAACAAGGAAGACCCTAAAAGAGACAAACTTTGTCCCCTGGAGAATAGGAAAGTGTCACCATCCCCTGAGCAAATTGAGATCATGGGAAGAGGGGGGAGGAAGCTATAAGAGTGAGAAGGGAAGAAAATGAAGGATGCAGAGGTCATGAGGAAGCAGAAATTTTGAGTCAGGTGTAGATTAGAAGAAAGAACATATGACAGTTAAGATTTTAGTTGGGGGTTGGTAGGGGAGGAAGGGAGGGAGAAGGGAACTGGGATTGTCATGTAATTCAATCTTGTTTGTAATTCAAATATATAAAAAATAAAAAAAAATCTGAAAAAAATGAAAACAATACTGAATAATAATAATAATAATAATAATAATAATAATAATAATAATAATAATCTGCTGTAGGTATCACTATCCCTGACTTCAAGTCATACCACAGAGCCATAGTAATAAAAACAGCATGGTATTGGCACAAAAGCTGGTATTGGATAATGGAATCAAATTGAAGATCTAGACATAAATTAACACACCTATAAACACCTGTTTTTTTGTTGTTGTTGTTGTTTTTATAAAGAAGCCAGACACTCAATTTAGTGAAATAATAAAAACCCAGAGACAGATATTGAGGTTCAAGCAAGGATAAGAGAAGCAAAGCAGCCAGCCACTAGAGAGCTCTTACCTCTACCAAGGCTGGGGAGATCCTGACCTCAACATGTCTGGAGACTGATTGCCAGAATCTGAATATTGAATGCCCTGCTCCTGTCTTATATACCCCTCTAGAGCTAGGATTAAAGATGTGAGCTCTTTCTCTTTTAGACTGATTCACTCTCATGTAGCCCTGGATTGCCTTAAACTCATAAAGATCCATCTGCCTCTGTCTTCTGAGTACTGGAATTAAAGTTGTATCCCACCATGCCTAGCTTCTATGGCTGTGGCTAGCTTTGCATTCTGATCGTCAGTGGCTTTATTAGCTCATCAACAATATATTACCACAAACTCACACTAGAAAAAAAGACAGAAGCTTCAACAAATAGTTGGTCTAACTGGACTGCTGAGTGTACAATAATGCAAATAGACCATTCTTATCACCCTGCACAAAATTCACCTATAAAAGGAGCTAATACCTCAACATAAAACTGAACCCAATTAGAAGACAAAGTGGGGAACAGCCTTGAACTCACTGGCACAGGGAAAATGTTTCTGAATAGTACACTGTTAGCACAGGAACTAAAATCAACAATTAATAAATGGGACTCATGACACTGAGAACACATGAAGGGTATTGTCATTTGGACAAAGCAGCAGCTTACAGAATGGAATTTTACCAGATATGCAACCAATAGTGGACTAATATCCAAAACACATAAATAACTAAAAACACTAGAAATCAAGAAAAGAAACAACCCAATTGAAAAGGGTTATAGATCCAAACAGAAAATTCTCAAAGAAAGACACTCAAGAGGGTCAGAAACATTTAAATGTTCAACATCCTTACTCATTAAGGAAATGCAAATCACAATTACTTTGAGATTTCATCATACACTCTTCAGAATGTAAGATCAATTAACAAGTGACAGCTCGTGCTTGCAAGGATGTGGTATAAGGAGAACACTCATACATTGCCAGAGGGAGTGCAAACTTGTATAGCCACTATGGAAATCAGCATGGCTATTCCTCAGAAATAGGGAAATCGATCTTCCTCAAGACCCAGTTATACTACTTTTGGGCATATAACCAAAGGATGCTTAATCCTGTAACACTTGTTCAACCATGTTAATTGTGGTTTTATTCATAATAGCCCAAAGTTGGAAACAACCTAGAAGTTCCTCAACAGAATAATAGATAAAGAAAATATGGTATACTACACAATGGAATATTACTCAGCCATTTTTTTAAAAAGTAGAATCATGAAATTCTCAGATAAGTAGATGGAACTACAAAAAGTATCCAAGTGAGGTACCTCCGACCCAGAAAGACAAATATGGAATGTATTTGCTTATATGTGCATATTAACTGCCAAGCTCATGATAGCCAAGCTACAATCCACAGAATCACAGAGGTAAGGTATAGAGTAAGGGCCTAGACAGTAAAGATAGACCTCATTTGGAAAGGGAAATACAATAGATGCATATGGATGGATGGAAAAGAGCTGAGAGACAGAGAAGAAAGTGGGATTATGGAGAGAACATGGGAGAGACAGCTACAATTAAGGGCCTGTTGAAGGGATAGTATGGAAAAAACATAGTAGAAGCTTCCTAAAACATATTCATACATGAAGGTGATTTAAATGAAGCCGCTAAATAATGGGCAGTCCCATCTGCCCATCTCTTGTCACCAAATGAAGCTTTCAGTCCTGGGATTGAGTTACATCCAATTGCATTGTGGGCCAAAGGCTCAAACAACTCAAGCTGTTGCCAACACTATAGGTTACTCTTTTGTTGTTGTTTTTGTTTTTGTTTTTGTTTTTCGAGACAGGGTTTCTCTGTGTAGTTTTGGAGCCTATCCTGGCACTGGCTCTGGAGACCAGGCTGGCCTTGAACTTACAGAGATCCACCTGCCTCTGCCTCCCGAGTGCTGGGATTAAAGGCATGTGCCACCAATGCCTGGCTAGGTTACTCTTTACAAACTGACAGCAAGGACCTACTGCTTAAGACAACACCTACACAGCTCATTGAGCATGTAAAAATGGAGCTGATGCCTACATAGAGCCTTCACCCCTATGTTCTGTCATCTTTAGTATAGGAAGGTACTCTGTATGCTACCAAAAGAGAAATGTAACCACCTACCCAGCCACAGACTCCCTGATCTATAATGGTGTCCTACAAGTAAGATATGTTAAGGCAATCATGGCACAAGCTTGTGGGAATAACCAACTAATATCTGATTTGACTTAAGGCCCATTCCCTGGGGTGGAAACAATGTCCAACATTGCTTAGGTGACCAAGAACTAGAGACTAGATAGCCCAGGGACCTAGGGTAAAATCAAATTAAAAGAAAAAGAGCCACAGCAATAAAATGACTCCCAATGATATTCTCCTATGCTCATAGACCAGTGCCTTGTGCAGCCATCATCAGAGAGGATTACTTCTGCATCAGATGGGAACAAATACAGAGACCCACAGCCAGACAGTATGTAGAGAGAGACCTTGGAACACTTAGCCCTAAATTAGATGTCTCCATCAAAGCCCCTCGGGGCTCAGGGAACCCTATGGAACAGGAGGCTAAAAGAGTGTACAAGCCATAGGGGATAGAGGACGCCAAGAAAACAAGATCCTCCAAATCAACATGATCAAATCTCATATGAACTCACAGAGACTGAGGCAGTATGCCCAGAGCCTACATGGGTCAGTACCATGTCATCTGCCTATATATTAAGGCTTCTAGTTCATGGTTTTTATTGGACTCCTAAGTAAGAGGAAGTGGGTCTCTGATTTTGGTGCCTACTCTGTTTATCTTGTCCAACCTTGATGTGTTAGTTTTTGTTTTATCTTATTTTATTACAGTTTACTATTATCCCTTAGAAGCCTGTTTGTTTTCTAAGGAGCATCAGAAAAGGGAGTGTATGGGAAAATAGGTGTGGAGGAACTGGGAGGCGTAGAGGAAGGGGAAACCATAATCAGGATAGATCATGTTAGAAAAAAATATATTTTCAGTAAAGGGGAAAATGGTAAAAAAGAAAAGAGTATAAAAGTCCCACTAATGCATGGAAATGTGAAATAATACACAACTAAAACTAAGACATTAAAAAGCAACCAGTAAGATAATATATAAAACATGAAGGAAGTTATAATCATGAAGTTGTATTTTTGCTTTTTTTCAGGACAAGGTCTCACTATATAACTCTGGTATTAAAAGCATTTTCTACCACACGTGTCAATGAAAAATGTTAAAGAATTTTGTATGAAAAAGAATTTTGTGTGCTTTAAGATTGTGTCTTAAGTAAATAAGTACTAAATAATTTTGTGTGTGTGTGTGTGTGTGTGTGTGTGTGTGTGTGTGTTTCAACAAATCAAAAGCTTGTAACATACAGTAACAACTTGTAACATAACTAGATCACTTTGTCCTTGCATATAGAGAAAATACCAATAGCTGGCTACAGAGTCAGGAATTATCATTATCTTTGAGGTATTCAGCCACACATGTAGTTGAAGAGGAGTTAAACATCAGAAAGCCAGCTGCCTTGCTAGCCAGAAAGAAGGAAAAGACAGTGCAAGCAAGGGCTCCATCAGCCCCAGTAACTCCAAGCCAAACCAGCATGCCTTCTGCAACCAGAAGGGATGCTCAAAGAATGCCCAAGTCATGCAGAAAGGGAAGATACAGAATAAACCTTGGTTTTCTCTTACAAAGGATGAGAACTGACAGCAACAGCTCCCTACTTGGCTTCCTTTAGCATAGCTTAGATTTCCTCTGAGTAGCTTTGAGTCCTAGTAGTTACAACTGGAAGAAAACACTAAGTTTTATTCAGTGTGAGAACCACATACTCTATGTTGACTACTGAAAAGACATTCTATCCAAGATGGGATATGATACAAGAGGGGATCAAGAAAGGAAAAAACAGGAATTTTATAAGCCTCTAACCTGTGCAGCAAGGTCAAAGATTTGAAAGATTTGTGTGCTCATATCCTCCTATATAAAATCTGTTCAATCATGAGCAGTGACTGGCAATATGGACCCTAGATCTAGACCTCAGTGTTACAGACTCAGAAACTCATCCCCTGCTGACAGGCAGCCTAAATGTTACAGCACCTGGCATCTAACTCTCAACCCAGCCATCCTGCTGCCAATGTCACAGGCTGTCTAATTTAAATCAAATATATTTAAGCAAAAAAAGCATTTTCAGACTGTGTTCCTGCCAAAAGCATGGATCTTAGGTAGGAGAAACTGTCAGTCAGTGGCCTGTGTAAGACTGGCTATGTATTAGTTTCTGATCATTAGTGCCAAAGGTCTCCCATAGAAATTTCAACTCCAAATGCTGAGATAATGTTCCTGACTTTGCACAGGAATTATGAATAGGGAGGTCAGCAACTGAATGCCCAGATTCCAAGCTTGCCTTCAGGGTCCCACAGTCATGGCACAGTCTGGAAAGAGATCTTCTTAGAGCCACCAACAAAGGAATTAAATGTGGAAAAGATGTCTAAATCCTTACAATAAGCCCCAACAACTGCCTTCTTCTTTCAGTTGCCCTGTTGACGTAGCAGTGCTATGGGTTGGATTTTCCGGGACACTAAGCCTGTATATCCTGTGCTACAGAAATTAGTGATATCAATTTTACTGATTTAACTCATGATTTATGTCAAAATGGCATGTGCCTTAAACCATGAAAGGAGTCAAATGTGTGGCATTAGACTACCCTAGTGAACCGAAAACCACTGCTTCCTCATCAAGGGAGGAGGTGTAAGTGGTTTCAGATGAATGACTCCCTTTTGAACTCTCCAGGAAGAAAGAACGAAATATCTTAAGACAAGTGGGTATCCACCAAGTGACATATGTGCATTAGGAGCAAAATCCCATACATAACACACGTTCAAAATGTCCTTTCCTGTTTCTTAGTTGAAACAATTTGGACAAATGTGTACTCCCAAGTGTTCCTGGCCACTATGTTTTTCTTATATATGTATGTGATGCATGTTCATGTATGCATGTCTGTGTGTGTCTGCATGGAGTTCTTTCTCCATTGTTCTCTACCTTATGTCTTTTGAGACACGGGCTCCTATTGGACCTGGAGCTCACCAGTTAACTATGCTAGCTAGCAAGGATCCCCTGGTTCCTCCCCCTGGCTCACTGTGATAGAATCAGGGCATGAACTGCCTGCTTGACTTTCTGCATGAGAGTTGGGTATCCACACTCAGCTTTACCCATGGAGCCATCTTCCCAGCCTACCATCCACCCTTTAAACTTTTTAAACAAGTATTTTGTGACCTTGAGCTAAGTTAAAATATTTCTACCACATTTCTTCTTGAGTTAATTTTAACATGAGCATGTTCAGGAATGTGTTTATTAGCTTAACATGCTAAGGTATGTACCCACCCCTAAAGTGTTTTCCTATCTGAATGTGTATAGGCTCTCTGAATAAAATTCCCATGCTGTGTTCATGAAAGGCATTGATTTGTAAATAATCCCATATTCTCCTTGCCTGCTGCACATCACAAATCCTTCTCTACCTTTATTTCTAGACTATGTTGGACTTTGGCTCTGCTCCTTGTGTTTGGTTACAAAGTCTATGCCTTGCCCATATACAATGGCTTTACACCACAAGCGCAAACATGTTTAGATTTCAAAAGTGAGTAGAAAAAAAAAAAAGAATGCCACAGCACCTTCTGTCCTATTCTCACAGACAAGGTAAAAACCAAAAAATAGTTTTTCATAGATGTATCAAAAAAATCAAGGTCACATGGCAAACAGCCCCCTACAAAATTACAAATACAGAATAGAAGACCAGTTGAAATCAACCTGAGTGAGAGGGTGTGTGTATATGTAGGTGTGTAGGTCTCTCTCTCCCTCCCTTCCTACTCTCTCTCTCTCTCTCTCTCTCTCTCTCTCTCTCTCTCTCTCTCTCTCTCTGTGTGTGTGTGTGTGTGTGTGTGTGTGTGTGTGTGTGTGTGTGTACATGGCTCAGGAATCAGACTCTTCCCCTCCACCATACCACCATTTCAGCAGAGCTCACAGCCTCTCCTCTCCTCCACCCCACATGCCCACATTAACAAACTCCAGTATTATAGTAGTTATAGCTGAGAATGCAGCAAGACACATTTCCTACTTAAGGCTTCCCAGGGAAGCCCAAAGATAACAAGAAACAAGTGAATAAGAGGCCTTGGTTACTCAACACAGATGACCTCCTAGAGTCTACAACCTACAACAGTGGTTCTCAACAGTGGTCATGACCTTGTCCAGTTGCACATCAGATATCCTGAATTTTGGATATTTACATAATGATCCACAACAGTAGCAAATTTATGATTATGAAATAGCAAGAAAATAATTTAATGGTTAGAGGTCACCACAACATGAAGCAACATGAGGAACTGTATCAAAGGACCACAGGGTTAGGAAGGTTGAGAATCATTGACCTAGAAAGACCAACAAAACCTCACACTGAAAGCCTATTATCAGATTTTAGCATATAGCACACCCTACTTTCAACCAAAATAATTCAAAGCACACTAAAAGACCAGAAAAACAAGAGTCTAACTAGACAAAAATGAACTTCAAAGCAGAATCATGTATTTTAACCAATAAAAGGGTCCAATTCTGCTACTGATTGAAAAAGTCAATGGCCCAGGAAACAAGGAGATGGGACAAGAAAGAGTATCTTTAGTGTCCCAAGAGTGCAGTATAAGCTTTGCTTGCAATTCAGCTTCTCAAATCTAGGAGATGGTGAGCTAGAGTATAGCACAGTAAGAAGCAGAGAGAACGATGTTAATCCAGGGGAGAGACAGCAATGCAATCATCTTCCAGGGATCTGCATGCTACCATCCTTTCCCTCCTTTTACAGTTTGGTATTTCTTATCATGGCATCTGGTTCTTTAACCTTGAAGTGAGAAGAGGCTAGACAAGTCCAATTCTGAAACAAAAGAATTACAGTTCTGAAACAAAATCTTTCTTGGATGTTCAGCATGTCTGTTTGCACATCTAAGAGGGATCCAACCAAAAGATTAAGCAGCAAGTGACATACAACATATAACTGTAAAAATGCCAACTCATTTAATTCTGCTCTCATCACTGTCAGACATCTACAGGCTCAAGTGTTAGCAGCAAAACTGGCCTCCAAGCCCCTGAAAATTACCATAGACAACTGTATATCATTACCCACACAGCAGAAGTGTTATCAACAACAAAGCTATAGGGAGACTAACAATGTATTCTATAGCTGTGTTACCCTGGCTAGTTTTGTATCAACTTGACACAAACTAGTCATCTAAGAGGAGAGAATCTCAATTAAGAAAATGTCTCCATAAGATTGGGCTATAAGCAAGTCCTTAAGGCATTTACTTAATTAGTGATGGATGTGAGAGGGTCTGGCCTGTTATGGGTGATTCCATCCCTGGGCTGGTGGTCCTGGGTTTTATAAGAAAGAGGACTGAGCAAACCATGAAGAGCAAGCCAGTAAGTAACCCTACGCCGTCCGCATCAGCTCCTGCCTGCAGGTTCCTGTCTGCCTGAGTTCCTGTCCTGACTTGCTTCAATGATGAACAGTGCTGTGAGTCATAAGTCAAATAAACCCTTCCCCCACATCCCAGTTGCTTTTGGTCATGGTGTTTCATCACAGCAATAATAATACTAAGACATGTGTAACCTCCAAAATTAGTGATTTTTAAGTTAACTAAGACAACGAAGAAAGGTTTATTCCCATTTTATTCATTAATGATTGACACAAGGGGCTAGGGAAGTAGCTTTGCTGAAAACCTGGGTGCAAACCTGAGCACCAGATAAACTGAGTAGAGGGGCTTATTCCTGCAATCCCAGGACTCAGTGCATGGAGGCAGAAGAATGAAAAGTTCAATGTCATTCTTGGCTGCTTAGCAATTTGAAGGCCACCCCGGGCTACATGAAACACAACCTCAAATAAATTGTAAATTGACATAGAATTTGAAGTTATCATGCCTGATAATTTGAATGAGAATGGTCCCCAGAGGCTCATATATTTAAATGCTTGTTTCCCAGTAGGTGAAACAGTTATGGAAGAAGTAAGAGGTGTGGCCTTGTTGGAGGAAAGGTGTCATTGAAAGCTGTTTGGGGTTTCAAAAGGCTCATACCATTCCCAATGTGCCTCTCTGTCTCCTACTTTCAAATCAAGGTGTAAGTGCTCAGCTGTTCTTGCCACTATGACTTTGTTCCAACATCAGGAACTCTAACCTGCTGGTAAGAAGGGTGGAGTATCAGGGATCTAGAGCAAGTAGCAGGGGAAACAGGAGATAAACATGCTGTGATGAAAGAAGGTACTTCCACGTGGTATAGTATCAATATGAAATATGAGTTAATTTAAAATATAAGCATTAGCCTGAGCTATCAGCCGAGCATTTAAAATATACTAAGTCTCTGTGTGTCTATTGGAGAGCAGGCAGTCCTGATGAAAAACAGCACTTATACTAACCATTTGAAATTGTAAGCCCAAATTAAATGCTTTCTTTTTAAAGTTGCTTTGCCCATGATGTTTTATTACAGCAATAGAAAAGCAGCTAACACAGTGCCTATACAAAAAAAGATTAAGTATTATTTAATGGTAGTTCTCAGAACCATGACATCAAGCAAAGATGGTTAACAGAGGAAGAAGCACCAAGCTAGAATTTTATATCCAATAATTACCTAAAATTCCTCTAAATGACAAATTAAGAATGTTCAATTCCAGTCTGACAATAGTTGTTACTTTTTATTGAAAATTTATGTAATATTCTGGTCATAGTTCCCCTCCCCCATTTTCTCCTGGATTCTCCCCACCTCTCCTCTCTCTCTTTAGGACACAAACAGGCATATTAATAAAATTACATAATTTTTAAAAAGGAAAAGCACAGGATACACACACATACACACACACACACACACACACACACACACACCATAAAAACACAAAATTAGAAACCATAATATACAACTCAAAGATTCATTAGATTAAAAAATGCCCAAACATATATACACAAAGAACACTGCATCCTCCCACAGGGACACTTGCTCAACCATGTTCATTGCTGCTCTATGCATAGTAGCCAGAAATTGGAAAAAACCTAGGTGTCCCTCAACAGAAGCCTGGAGAAAGAAATGGGGTACATTTATACAAGGGAGGATTACTCAGCTCTTTAAAACATATCTAAACATGATAAACGCAATATACACCAAACCAACAGCCAACATCAAACTAAATGGAGAGAAACTCAACTTGATTCCCCTAAAATCAGGAACAAGACAAGGCTGTCAACTCTCTCCATACCTCTTCAGTATCGTCCTTGAAATGCTAGCTACAATAAGACAACAAAAGTAGACCAAGAAGATACAAATTGGAAAGGAAGAAGTCAAACTTTCACTATTTTCAGATGATAATATAACAGTTTACATAAGTGACTGGAAAAACTCTACCAGGGAACTCCTACAGCTGATAAACACCATCAAGGAAAGTGGCAGGATACAAGATTAACTCAAAAAAAATCAGTAGCCCTACTATATAAGGATGACAAATATATAAAGAAAGAAATCAGAGAAACATCACCCTTTCCAACTGCCACAAACAACATAAAATGCCTTGGGGTAAGGCCAACCAAAAACCTGTATCTTAAGAATTTTAAATCATTAAAGAAAGAAATTAAAGAAGATACCAGAAAATGGAAAGATCTCCCATGTTCTTGAATAAGTAGGATCAACACAGTAAAAATGGCAACCTTGCCAAAAGCAATCTACAGATTCAATGCAAAACCCCAGAACAATTCTTCACAGACCTTGAAAGAACAATTCTCAATTTTATATGGAAAAACAATAGACCTTGAATAACCAAAACAACCCTGTACAATAAAATAACTTCCGGAGGCATCACTATCCCTGACTTCAAGCTCTATTATAGAGCCATAGTCTTGAAAACAGCTTGGCATTGGCACAAAAATAGACAGGTAGACCAATGGAATGGAATTGAAAACACTGATATTAATCCACACATCTATGAACACCTGATTTTCAACAAATATGCTAAATCTATACAATGGAAAAAAGATAGCATCTTCAACAAATGGTGCTGGCATAACTGGATGCTGGCATGTAGAAGACTGCAGATGTATCCATGTCTATCACCATGAACAAAATTTAAGTCCAAATGGATCAAAGACCTCAACATAAATCCAGTCACACTGAACCTATTAGAAGAAAAAGTGGGAAATACCATTGAATTGATTGGTATAGGAGACAGTTTCCTGAACATTGCACCAGTAGCACAGACACTGAGATTGACAATTAATAAATGGGACCTCCTGTAACTGAGAAGGCAAAAGACACAGTCAACAGTCCACCTAATGGGAAAAGATACCACAGTCCACCTAATGGGAAAAGATATTCACCAACCCTACTTCTGACAGAGGGTTGATTTTAGTAACCAAAACACCAATAATTCAATTTAAAAGTAGGGTGCAGAACTAAACAGAATTCTCAATAGAGGAATCTAAAGTGGCTGAAAGACTCTTAAGAAAGTGCTCAACATCCTTAGGCATCAGAGAAATTCAAATCAAAACAACTCTGAGATACCATCTTACACCCATTATAATGGCAAAAAAAAAACCCACGAGTGAGAGTTTATCCAGGAGACAATTTGAAGAAAGGGGAACACTTCTCCATTGCTTGTGGGAGTGAATACTTGTATATCCACTTTGGAAATCAGTATGGTGATTTCTCTGGAAAATGGGAACTCATCTACCTCAAGATCCAGCAATTCCACTCTTAGGCATATACCCAAAAGAAGCACACTCATACAACAAGGACATTTGTTCAATGATGTTCATAGCAGCATTATTTGTAATAGCCAGAACCTGGAAGCAACCATGCTGCTCCTCAACTGAAGAATGGATAGAGAAAATGTGGTACATTTACACAATGGAGTACTACTCAGCAGAAAAAATCAATGGAATCTTGAAATTTGCAGTCAAATGGATGGAACTAGAAGAAACCATCCTGAGTGAGGTAACCCAGTAACAAAAAGACAAACATGGTATGTATTCACTCAAATATGGATTTTAGACATAGAGCAAAGGATTACCAGCCTACAATCCATACCACCAGAAAAGCTAGGAAACAAGGAGGACTCTATACATCGTCCCCCAGAGAAGGGGAAAGGGACAAGATCTCCTGAGAAAATTGGGATGGGGGGTTGGGGAGAGGGAGATGGGAAAATGAGAAAGGGAGAAGAGAAGGGGCGAGGAGGACATGAGGGGCAGGAAGGTTGAGTTGGGGGAAGAATAGAGGAGATCAAGATAAAAGATACCATAATAGAGGGAGCCATTATAGGTTTAAAGTGAAATCAGGCACTAGGGAAATGTCTGGAGATTTAAAAAGATGTCACCAACTAAAATCTAAGCAACAGAGGAGAGGCTACCTTAAATGTCCTCCCCTGATAATGATATTGATGGCTAACTTATATGCCATCATAGAGTCTTCAGTAGCTGGTGGAAGTAGAAGCAGACAGTCACAGCTAAATACTAAACTGAACTGGAATCCAGTTGCAGAGAGGGAAGAGTGATGAGCAAAGTGGTCAAGACCAGGCTTGTGAAACCCACAGAAACAGCTGACTTGAATAAGGGGGAGCACTTGGTCCCCAGACTGATAGCTGGGAAACCAACATGGACTGATCCAGACCGGGTGAATGTGGGTGTCAGTGAGGAGACCTCAGAAATCTACGGGGCTTCTTATAGTCGATCAGTACTTATTCCTAGCATGGGAATGGAATTTGGGAGCCCATTCCACCTAAAAGGATACTCCCTGAGCCTAGAGACATGGGGGAGGGCCTAAGCCCTATTCCAAAGGATATGACAGACTCTGAGAATCCCCTATGGAAGGCCTCACCCTCTCTTGGGAGCTGAAAGGGTATGGGAGAGGTAGGGTGTTAGTTGGGGGGGGCAGGGGAGAAGATGAGGAAGAGGGTAACTGGGATTGACATGTAAAACAATCTTGCTTTCTAATTCAAATTTAAAAATGGAGAAAAGAAATATAAAAGGCAAACAAGTAAAGTTGCTGTATACCTTCCTCCATATTTTTCTGTTCATCAGGTAGTATTAGAACTCTGATAGAAAGACAGAGATTTAGCTTCAGATAGTGGATAAAATCAAATTAAAATGTGTCAAAGACCTAAAACCAAAAAGTATTCCAGAATATCAGTTTGACATTGGGGTAGTCAAATACCCATGGAATCACAAAAGCATAGAACATATTCACTCTCTGTGACCAATGTGCCATGCTAATGTTAATAATATGGAATGCTGGATATTGAGTATAGGAAACCCTTATGCTGCTTTCTATAAATCTAAAAATACTCTAAACAAAAAATATATTTAAACATATCAGCTACCAAATTAAAAATGGATAAACTGAAAAATAAACTCTTATCTTTCATTCTTTATGAACTAGAAAAAATCCTAAAAATCATACAGAACCATGATATCCTCAACAAACAGAACAACTCTTACCCAAGAGAGCAATTCTGAAGACTCCCTAATACTGTCATATAATACAAATTTTTCTGCAGACTCTTAGAAACAGAGCAGCAAAGTACTAGCACAGAAATGGGCATGTAGGCCAATGGACAGAAGAGAGGACCCACAAATTAAACCACATAACTTACAACCACATACTCTTGAAGTAGGTGTCGGAAACATACCCTGTAAAAGACAGCCTCTTTAACAAATTGTGCTAAGAATGCTAGATTCCCACATGCAGGAAAGTAAAACTAGATTCGTGTCTCTTTCCCTGCACAAAAATCTACCCAAAGGGATCAAAGACCTTAATTTAAAAATCTGAAACACAGAAAATGGCATAGGAAAACACTTTGAGACACAGACCTAGGCACTTTTTGAACAGGACACCAATAGCATAGAAAATAATGTCAAGGATTAACAAATAGGTCACACGAAACTCAAAAGCTTCTGTGCAGCAAAGGAAACATCACCAGAGTAAACACACAGGCTACAGAGTTTGAAAACAGAATGTGCACCAACTACATGCCAGGAAGGGAATTAATATCTAATATCTAATATTAATAAAGAACTTAAAATTAAACAACCCCCCCAAAAGAAAACCCTACAACTCATCCAATCAGTAAATGGGCTAATGAACTGGATAGTTCTCAAAAGAAAATGAACAGAGAGCAAAATTAGGAGTTGGAAAAATATTCAACATCCTTAACAATCAAATAAATGCAAACTAAAACTTTGGGATTCCATTTCACCCCAGCTGAATTGCTGACATTAAGGCAACAAATGCTGGTGGAGAAAGGAATGTTTGCCCACCACTGATCAGAATGTACACTCATATAACCACTATAGAAATAAGCTTGGAGTTCCTTAAAATATCGAGGGTTCTCAGAGGACTCTGAGTCAATGCACCACAATGGCGTTAGTACATTCATATTTATTACTACATTATTCACAACAACCAGGAAATGCAACTAGCCTAGATGTTATTCAACAGATGAATGGATAAAGAAATGCAATGCAAATATGAAATGCAATATAACCATGAAGAAAAATGAAGCCATGGCATTTGCAAGAAAATGGATGCAGCTGGAAAGCATCATGTTAAGCAAAATAAGTGAGACTCCAAAAGACAAGTATTACATATTTGATATATGGAGCCTGAGATTAAATTTGTGTGTGTGTGTGTGTGTGTGTGTGTGTGTGTAAACAAGCTCAACTTGAAAATATTTCAAATAGATATTTCACTAGAGAAGATATCTGGATGGATCATATGCTCATGGATAACAAAATACTTGACATTCACTGTTGGGGAAATGAATTGCTATGGCATACCCATTAGTCCTAATGCATTAACACAGGCTGAGTTTAACCATAAGATGAGAAGATGCAGAGAATTATTGCTAATCATATATTGCTAACAAGAATGCAAATGATGGTAGGGACAGATGCCTTGAGGGAGATTCTTAAGGTTTCTTGAACATACATTTCCTATACAACCTAGAAGTCCCTATCCTGAGGTGTTTATATAACCCACTTGTTCATGATCATCAGAAACTGTGAGTAATAGGACTGTTAAGTGGTGAATGGGCAGGCTGTGGAACATCCATGCAGTGCAATGATGCTCAGAAAAGACCTCAAGGGAAAGTGGTGACCTGACAACAGACAGCATGGTGGACCCTCACAATAAAAGAAGCTGGATGAAGAAGGCAAATAACATACAATTCCATTTATCTAACAATCTAGAAAATGCTACAGTGTGGAGGTTTGTACCTCTCCCAGAACATATGTTGAAATCTAATCCCAGCTGCGATATTATCAGAAAGTGAGGTCTTTGGAAAGTGATTAAGTCACTCCACTTCAACAGTTATGATTGGCGTCCTTATTAGGGATCCAAAGAGCTGGCCCAGCACCCCACCTTATGAGGACACAATGAACACACTGTGGAGAATGGATCCTCACACACTGAAAATACAGCCACCTTGATCTCTCACTTCCCAGCCTCCAGGACTGCAACAGAGGAATTTCTGTGGTTTAATGAATTTCGTGACAGCAGCCCAAACGGAAGTGGGACTTAGAGGGACAGTGAACCCGAACTGCAGAGGAACAGGAAGAAACTTCCATCTTGATTATGGGGATTCTGGGTGGTGGGTGGACCATCTCCATCTTCATAATGAAATGAGCACACGTAAGTGTTGTTACAGTGTGGTGGGTGGACCATCTCCATCTTGATGATATGTGTTGTTAACCTTTGCTTTCCTCAACTTGCCTCCTTCAATGCCCTCCCTTGGGAAGTATCAGAATGCAACACCAGTCACACTAGTTAGCTATAGAAGCTAGGTGGTGGTGGCACACACCTTTAATCCCAGGACTCAGGAGACAGAGATAGATGGAACTTCGTTAGTTCAAGATCACACTGAGCTACACGAAATTGATCCAGTTTAAAAGGAGCAACAGCTCACACAAAGGTGATCCCAGCACTAGGGATCCCATACTTTTAATCCCAGGATTGGAGAGGTATAAATGGTAGAGGCATTTAGTTTGAGAATTAGTCTTTAGTTACTTAGAGGAGAGCATAGCAGTCTGAGTCAATCTGAGGAGCAGGGAAGTTGGGAGCAGTCTGAGGATCGCCCCTTTGGTATGAGCTGAGGTAGAGGTAAGAGCTAGTGACTTGGCTGCTTTGCTTTTCTGATCTTCAGTTTGTCACTGGCCTTTTATTTTTCTAGTTACACCCTGATTTGTGAAAAGTAACCAAAGCAAGCAAACAAAAAGTAAGGCTCATCCTGTATATAAATTATCCTGGATAAACTATACTTTTAAAAGTAAAACTGGGTCAAGCAGTGGTGCATACCTTTAATCCCAGCACTCGGGAGGCAGAGGCAGGGGGATCTCTGTGAGTTCCAGGCCAGCTTGGTCTACAGAGTGAGTTCCAGGAACTACACAAAGAAACCCTGTCTTGAAATAGAAAGAGGGAAAGAAAAGAAAAGAAAGAGAGAGGGAGGGAGGGAGGGAGGGAGGGAGGGAGGGAGGGAAGGAAGGAAGGAAGGAAGGAAGGAAGAAAGGAAGGAAGGAAGGGAAAGAAAGGTAAAACTGGGATATCTTCTATATTATATTTATATTACTTTTTTCTTTAATACCAGAGCGCTAAATAAGCCACAGACTCACACTTCCATGATAAGGTAGCATTTCTGTGTATGAGTATACTGTAACTCATTTAAACCTTGTGTTATACTGAACATGATTTCTTGTTCTCGTAGATTAACACCTGTGTATAGTGGGAAATTACCAATACGGAGTCAAGTAGAAATATAAAGGTATTTAATAGGGAAAAGCCTTACTTACAGAGCGACCTAGCCAGCCGGCGTGGCAGCAGTCTGTCCAGCAAGTACCAAAGTGAAACCGAAAGAGAAAACGCAGTCACACTATGCCCTCTCAAGCGTGGTCAGGCACACCTGTAGCCAGCCCCTAAGTAGGCGTGGCTACAGCTTCCCCTACACCTGTGTACACTAATTCAGTCTTTCATCTCCTTTATTGTATTGAAATAAGATCTAGATGTGAAAATTAGGAGTCAAGTGTGTGAGCAGTTGATTATGGTTCTGGATATTTACTGTGAATTTCATTTCCAGAAAATGTGTAAGCAGCTGTCATCAGAAGCATGAATCTGTGGCAGAAAGCTTAACTTGCCTTTTTTGAACATGAAACTTTAACAGTGGAAAGTAGCCAAAGTATTTGAGAGAGACAATATGGTAACTCAGATTTGGGCATGAGGAAGAGGTCTGGGTCAGTGGAAAGGAGCAAGGCTAGGGGAGGGCCTCCTGTGACTTCCTGAGGGCCTGCCATACATCCATAGGGAAAGCTCTCTTGAAGAGCATTTACCCCTGCATAATATTTTGCATAATAACTCACTGCTTTGCATCAGGACAATTAGCAAAATAATAACCCAAACCCCATTTACAGTCCTAGTTCTGGAAGCAATCATTTATTTTGGGTGAGATGCCCCCTCCATATTTTCCATCACCAAAAAGATTGGAATTTTTACCAAAAAATACCACTCAGTGTTATAAATGCTATAGCAACAATAGAGCCCAGCTTCATGTGGTCTTTATATTGAGGGCATACTCTGTGCCACATAAAGACTCTCTTAATAACTGAACAGAATAACTTTCTTAATTAATTTTCTTCTAATGTTCACAATTAGCCCTGTTATAACTAAAATAAACACCTTTCTTACCTATCATTTTAATGAGAAAGTGGCCAAAAGAGGGGAAAAAGATATAAATCTAAACTGCTAAATTCAGTTTCAAAATACCAGTGCAGAAAATAAATAAATTCCTAAACCTGGGTCATGTGACTCTGGCATTCTCATTTTCCATCACTGACTTGGAAGATGAATGGCAGCTGTAATAACAACTCTGTCTAAAGCCCTCTTTCCCAAGTTATTCACATAGGCAAGGACTGTGATTGCACAGATTCTTACAAAACTTTAACCCCCACCTTCACTGCAGAATGGAGGTGCTTGGTCTGCCCAAAGTCTAGCTGAGCTGGTTGGCAGATGAACCTATGGTAAGCTCATGTTTCAACCCCACACTTCCCAGGCTCCCTACTCTGTCTTGCTGTCTGCTATGTCTTGGAAGAGGTAACACATTCAACTGTACCTGTCTAGTTTCTCTCCCAGAGTGCTCAATCTGCAGAATGAATCAGAATCACACCAGTAAAAATTCTATTCCAAATGATCCTCAATATTCCATTATGTGCTCCAGGACAATAAAGCCAACTTTTGATAGGAAAAGAAATATACTCAGGACTTTTAAACAAAATGTATTGTACCAGTTTCTAGTTTTTTCTATTACTATTATTTTATTTAATAAGTACCTTTAAAGAAAAATACGACATTTTGAATAGGTAGTCAAAATAATTATCACATCCTTCCGCTATGATTCCACCTAACGTCCTTCTCTTTCCTGTACATACATTTCTCATAGACCATTGTTGGACTATCCGTAAAAGGACCTACCCAAGATGTCACCAACACCCTGACTATGTCCAAATAACTTGCCAGTCAACAGTCAGGTTTGGAACAAAATCAAGACCTTCCTCTCAAGCCTCTAATGACCTATGATGCATGGAAGCTCTGCTATAATTGAGATAAGCAGCTTCTCTCAAGATAAAGCTGCCAGGCATATTTAATAAGAGTAGTCTGAAACAAAGCTATAGATTGAGTGCCCTTCAGCCCACTTTGCAATGCCAGCATCTAGTAGCCCCTCCTTGCAGTCTCCTAGCCTCTTACTTCTCACTGTCCTTCCCCACAGCAACTGTCTGAGAACCCTATCTCATGTTTGATTTCTACCAACCATGGAATTATCATAAATTCTAAGCCATCCCCGGGAAATTGGATCAGCATAAAACACTGGAAATGATGGGTTCTCTCTGGCATGTAACAGTGAGAGGGAATGACTAAGTTAACTTGCTTACAGAGGTTGCTAGGAGTCACATCTTTCAGGGTCCTAGAATGATGCTCTTTCAATGTAATAAAGAGCCATAAAGCATCTGAGCCAATGTGCCATTGTGGCAGGAACCCCTGGCAGCAACTTCTTCTGCCACAGATATTGAGAGCACCAACTTGGACTCTCAAACAACCATCAAGTTCCATACTACACTCAAAGACCTACAGTCTGCTGCCACAAGGCTTAGGCAGTTACCTAACTCATTTGCCCTTTGACCACATATTTGAGTGAAAAGTCACTCAGTATTATCAGACCCTCAGGGTATTTCATGGGATTATTTGTTGGGTTTTGTTTTAAATGCACAGCTCAGAAGTAAACTAGAGTTCGGGTAAAAATCACAAGCATGATTTACCAAGATAAGGGACACATCTAGGATTCCTTTCCACAACTACCCTCATCCTTGGGCCTTGGAGTCCACCTTATCCTCAGTTAGAGAAAAGAGGCCACTGAGTTGGCTCAGCACATAACCCCTTCCCATGAAAAACTGACAATATGAGTTAAACCCCCAGACCCTACCTGAAAGGCAGAAAGAGAAAACCTGACAGTGGTCCTTGGTGGCAGTTTGAAAGAAAAAGGCCCCTCATGCCCCAAAGGACATAAGAAGGAAATTTCTCCCTTTCCCTGCTTACTTTCAATCTTGCTGACAAGCTCATTTATCTTGTTAAAGCAGCATTCCTTCACCGTTATTAAACATATTGTCTTTGGTCTAGCAATATAGACTGAAGACTAGAAACTCCCAGGGATCCCTAGTGCTTTCACCATAAAGACGCCAGCTTTGTGGACTGAAAAACTAGCAGATTGTTGTCCTCTCTGGGGTGAAACAGTCATTGTTAACTTTTATTGGAAGTTTACTAAGGAAGTACACCACTAGGAGTAAGCTTTGAGAGTTTGTCACCTTGCCCCATTTACAGTGCCCTCTATGCCACCAGGCCTGCCCTCCAGGATAGACTCTTACCCATTCGGATATAAACCAATAACTGCTTTGTCTTTAAGTTCCTGTTAGTCATCACATTTTATCACAGCAACAGCAAAGTAACTGACACAGAAATTATAAAGAAAGAGGAGCTATTTCTGTCAAGAACCTGGCTATGTTGAGGTTTGTTTTTGTATGAATGGACTAGAAAAGCAGTTGAATGCTGTAAGCAGAGTTTAGGGGGATGCTCCAGCAGAAGAATTCAGACTCCTACCAGAAAGTAATGTGCAAGTGAAAGGCCCTACTCATGAGGCTTCCTAAGGAAGCAAGATCTTTGATAGCACCTGGGCTAGAGGGCTATCCTCTATTCCTATGATGTTTTGGCAAAGAATCCAGTGGCCCATCAACTTGCCTGAAGCTAACTAAAATGTAATGGACTGATTTCTTTGGTAGAGAAAAATTTTGAAACATCATAACATTGAGTCTCTGGAATGGTTATTACTAATAACTTTTATGCAAGTTTATAATGAAAAAGAGCAAGGGGCAAATAGAATTAGAAAATGTTCAGTTTGGAGAGAAAATTAGAAGTAGGAAGCATAGAATTACAGTAACAGCATGCACTGAAAGACAGGCTATAGTTGTTTAGGAGGTTAGCATTAGCAAAAGGCAGCCTCCTACTCTGTACTGAAACAGTGGAAGAGTGCCTACCCTCAGGGAAAGCGCCCCTCACCCAGCTAAGCTTCCAACCTGTTCGAGGAAAAGCTTGAAGAATTGCTTGTTTCCTGAGAACAGTTGCTGCAGTGTAGAAAAGCTGCTAAATCTACTAAGACCAAGAAATGTGTGGCAGTGCCTGAGGCCCTGTGAAGAGGTGACTTGTGTAAAGGCTTTAGATCACAAGCCCAGGTGCTCCAAGATCCTCTTGACTAAACGAGCTAGTTACAAGAACAAAGGCATTCTTGCGTTTGTTCATTCATGCAGAGACACAATCCCATCTGCTGAAGGAACACCTACACCACATACCACAAGAAAGAAGTGCAAAGGGCCAAAGCATTCTTCATGTTTATTCCACTTTGGACTTACTGTCCTAGAATAGGCTGTTCTAGGAATTACTTTACTTCTGCTAAAAAATGTTATAGAGACAAGTGGAGAATCTTGGGTAGGTAAAGCAGGACTTCAGATCCCAGCTCTGCTGTTTACCTATGTGATATCTAGCAGCTTCTTAACCTCATCTACTAAATATGAATAATGCCAGTTGTTATCTTAAGGTTATTTTTGTTTTTTGTTGTTTGTTGTTGGTTTTTCTGCTGTGGTGAAACAAAACGGCCAAAAGTAAGTTGGGAAGGGAAGGATTTATTTTGCTTACACTTTCAGGTAACAGTTCATCACTGAGAGAAGTCAGGGCAGGAACTCAAACAGGTCAGGGACCTGGAGGCAGGAGCCGATGCAGAGGCCATGGAAGAGTGCTTCTTACTGGCTTGCTTCCCACAGCTTTATCAGCCTGCTTTCTCATAGAACCCAGGACCACTAGCCCAGATTGGCCTCACCCACAATGGGCTGGGCCCTCCCACATCAATCACTAATTAAGCAAATGCCCTACAGGTTTGTCTACAGCCATATCTTATGGAGGCGTTTTCTTCCATTGAGGGTCCCTCCTTTCAGATGACTCTAGCTTGTGTCAAGTTGACATAAAAACTGTCTACCGCAATTGATTCTTTGTCAACCTGACGCATACACATCATAGGTAAGCCATAACCTTTCATTTTTTGTTCATCCACAAGATTACACATCACAATATAAAACATTCCATGTTTTAAAGTCCCACAATTTCAAATTCCAAAATCTCTTTAAAATAGTAAAAAACTATCAACAGTGGGGTCCTATAAAATGAAGATAAGTTACTTTCTTACATCAAGAAAGATGAACTAAGGCACAGTCACAACCTAAAGAAAACCAAACCAAAGTCCAGTAGGGTAAGATTCACTTACAGTCTTCTGAGCTCTAACGGGGTAGATAATCCAGTGTCCAAAGTCTAAGATTCACTCACAGTCTCCTAGGCTCTGACAGGGTAGATAACAATGTCTAAGACGCAATCAGTTTTCTGGGCTCCTCCACATAACCTGGGTCACTACTCTGGTTGTACCCTCTGCAGACTACACAGCTTGTCTCCTAGGCTCAGGCTGGCATCACTCCAGGGTTGCTGCTGTTCTTAGCCCTTGTCTCATAATACTGGAACCGTGAAAATGCAAGGGTCTTCTATTGCAACTGGCTGAGCTTTCACCAGTAGCCTCTCCTGGGCTTTCTTTATGGACTCCAGTCCTGCCCCAAGGTACCAAGCCTCAGCTTCTCTCTATGACCCCTTCATGCCTTCAAAATCAGTACCACCCAAGTGTATCTTTACATTACTAAATTGAGTCATCAGCTCAAGATACACTTTGCTACTTCTGGAACACAGCTTCCGTATATGCACTCTGAGGAGACACTTGCCAGAAGAATTCACCTCAGTGATTCTGGTCTCTCTTAATCAAACCCAATTCTTCAGCTCCAGCTGATCAGACACCACAGAGTCCTCACACAAATGGCCTGGTAGAACCTTTGCCTCCCTCTGAAACTTCACAAGCCAGGCCTCCATCATTTATATGGCTCTCAACATTCATATCCTTCAAACTCCTACAGAAGAGTCCACTGAGCTCTGAGCCTTTCTAGCTAGTTCAAAAGCCATCAAAATCCTCCAAAAACAAAACAAACAAACAAACAAACAAAAAAGCCACAGTCAGGTCTGTCACAGCAATAACCCAAAATCCTGGTACAAGTTTCTGTCTTAGTTAGGATTTTTACTACTGTGATGAAACACCATGACCAAAAGAAAATGATGGAGGAAGCCAGGGCAGGAACTCAAACAAGGATTCTTCCTGGAGGCAAGGCTGGTACCCAAGCCATGGAGAATGATGCTTATTGGCTTACTTTCTGTGCTGTCTAGTTATATGTCAACTCCACACAAGCTCGAGTATTGGAGAGGAGGGAGCCTCAGCTGAGTACAAGCCGTCATAAGATCCAGCTGTAAACAAGCTTGTAAGGCATTTTCTTAACTAGTGATCAATGGGGAAGGGCCCAGCCCATTGTGAGTGGTGCCATCCCTAGGCTGGTGGTCCTGAGTTCTCTAAGAAAGCAGGTTGAGCAGGTAAGGAGAAGCAAGCCAGTAAGCATAACTTCTCCATGGCCTCTGCCTCAGCTCATGCCTCCAAGTTCTTTCCCTGTCTGAGTTCCTGTCCTGACTTCTTCAATGGTGAACAGTGATATGCAAGAGTAAGCTAAATAAACCCTTTCCTTCTCAGTTGCTTTTGATATGGTGTATCATCACGGCAATAGTAACCCTATGTAGCATGCTTCCCACGACTTGCTCAGCATCCTTTCTTATAGAACCCAGGACATCGAGCCTAGGGATGGCACCACCCACAATGGACTGGGCCCTCCCTTACAAATCACTAATTAAGACAATGCCCTATAGGTCTGTCTACAGCCAGGTCTTATGGAGACATTTTCTTAGAGGAGGTTCCCTCTCTCCTCTCAGCTCATTCTAGCTTGTATCAAGTTGACATAAAAATTAGCTAGCGCACCAGCTTACAAGATTTTTATTTAACATGTGGCAGATATTCAAGTGGCTGTATCTTGATACACTACTTTTCATAGGCCAAAATGCCATGTTGTTCGCAGTGTTTTACATACATATCTGTTTCAGAATTTATTTCAGGGAGCTTTATCATCATCCAGAAATGTTTTGTTGTTTTACCTCCTATGCCTGAAACATGCTACAGGCTTACTTCAAAGAAATAGAAGCAACCTGGGCATGTTGGTGCATGTCTATAATAACCCCAGTGCTCAGAAGGCAAAGAGGGAAGACTGGGAGTTCCAGGTCATCATTTCTGCAAGTCCAAGACCAGCCTGGGTTACAAGAAACTGCCTCAAAATGGGGGACAGGGGTAGGCATAGTAACTACCATAGTGCTTGATATATGGTGTGATTTAAATAATTGTTAGTTTTTCACTATCTTATGATTTCTAATCATTTTATTATCACTGTCTGTTGAGTTTTGACCACTATAATTCCCCACAAATCTACAGTGTCCTTCTCCACATAGCAATTCCAGTGACTTTGAACTCTCCAATACCAGTTGACTCTCCTTGACATTTTATGAACTGTATAATGTTTGTTCTTTCAACACCTGCCAATATAAAAGTTTCAAATAAGCAAACAGACATTTTTTAAACATTTACTACTAATAAAAACTGATATGCACCAACTGAAACTAACTTGGTCCTAGGCACAACTATATTTGATATGTACCACTTCATTTAATTCTCACAAGGGCTCTGTGAAGTAGATGAGATGGTATGACATTTTTACAGCTGAGTAAACTGAGGAATGGAGGGAAGTTGCTTGTAGGAAGATGAGCTGTTGGGAGATGAAGGAAGGGTTTGGCAGCTAGGTGACTTGGCTATACCACTCTAACCACTGTACTGCACTGCCTCTTGCTAAGACTCAGAGGTAATGATAGTGAAATTGAACTGGGTTGCAAGTACAGTTGGGAGACAGCAAGGCCTTCATACACCATTCAATTACTCGATTCGGAGTCCATCAATAGCTTACTGTGTGTATGTGTGTGCATGTGTGTATGTGTCATTTGTGTATAACTTTGCTGCCATTGTTGTTACACACAAACTGAAACAACACAGACTTGTAAGTTTGGAAGATGGTGCTCCGAGTTCGTATGAACTCTATAAACTTGACTCATTTTCACAGTGCCACTGACACCAAGCACATGCAGCAACATTGTGTGATGCAGATATTAGAGATGAGTCTGCCTCTGAGAAACTGACCAGCTGAAGATTTTATGTATAAAAAAAGCAATCATAACTTAACAGTCATTGACATGGAAAAGTCCTGCAGACAGACAAAGGTGGATACCACCCCCAAAACAGCCTACTTAGTAAGAGGAATGAATCCTTGTTAGAGTTCTTTAAGTCCTGTTCTTGTGGATTCCAGAAAGCACGTCAATACCCCACTCCCATTCAGACAACCCTGCCCAAGACAAAGCTTTCTATTTCTCAGTTGGCTTTTCCCACACTGAAACATGTTACACTTATTCAAAACCTCCCTCTCCTGCCATCTTACCCCTCAATGCTTGCTTTCTAGAATAACCCACAAATGAGGTTAAGTCATCAGTTCCACCAGAGACTGTCTGCACTATGTTATGTATGTCTTCAGTGTGTTCCTATCCAAGGGGCAGCTGGGGAACCCTACTGAACACAGGCCCCTCATTAGTGCAGCTTTATGACTATTTAAGTTCCCTGAGCTAGATTTAACATGAATCAGCATTATTCTCAAGCTGAGTGGGTTTTGTTAGAAGTGAGGAGAGGAAATGAACTGATATATGAAAGAATTTTTAAGATCCGTTTTTAAAAAAAGAAAACGTGAAGGGAAAATTTTCATTTCAGGTTAGAAGTAGAAGGAATCAAAAACTATCTTTGAAGAACAACCACAAGATATGCAGCCATTTAAAAAGATGACTCTAACAGAGTTTAGGGCAAGCATTTTGGAAGTGTGATGACAGCACCTATCCAGTGACTAGCACATTCACCCTTCCTTTTCTTAAAAGACATATTTTGACAAAAGATATCCCTAACGTTAAATCATTGAGTATTTCTTCATACGTGCTCCAAACTGAAGTCCACCCAGGTGCCCAAAACATGATTTTTTGGAATAGTCTGTGTGCCAATGGTGCTCTCTTACAAGAGCAATGACAATATGGATAGAAGTCACACACTATAAGCAAAAGGAGCTAGATACCTCATGCATAATTCCATCTATACAAAATTTTAAAAATAGCCAAAAGTCATCTATGCTATAAAATATCAGAATGGGACCAGATGGGACCAAGACAGTGACTTGAAGGAACATTAGGAGACACTTTGGGACACTAGTAATGCTTCCCTGAAAATGGCCTTCACAGGCACATTGAATGTATTGGACTACATCAAACTACACTATGAAAAGTATGTTTTGTTTTTGTTTTGTTTGTTTTTGATAGGGTCTCTCTGTGTAACAGCCTTAGCTGTCCTGAAACTCACTCTGTAGCCAGGCTTACCTCGGCCTCCCAAGTGCTGGGATTAAAGGTATAAACCTTTAATCCCAGAAATGTCTGTAATTATATACATGTCTTTTGTTACCATGCTCATTCGAACCTATGCAACTTAGGATCAAAAATCATGCACTCTGGTTTTGACTGTTTTATTTATACACTAAAACACTTAAAGGATGTCTACTTGAACTGGGCATGGTGGTGCATGCCTGTAAACAAGCCCTTGGGAGACAGAGGAGGATCAGATATTTAAAGCTAGGCCTGGCTACCTAGCAAGTATGAGGCCAGTCAGGGATGTATGAACCCTGTTTTAAAATATACTGGCATAGCTCACTTCACTACTTAGATGAATTTACCTTCTCTATGAATACTTTCAGAAAGAAACCTATTTATCGAGTAACACATTTATTAAGTTTTCTGGGCTACTCATAGGTTGGTGTCATCACCAACTAAACCACCTTCCAACTAAACCACATGGCTGCAATGTTATTATGATCACGGCTCAGAGCATTTACCAGGACACTCAGGAGCACTGCAGTCTCTTCCCAGGTCCTTGCACTAGCACACTTCCATGCATGCATCTTCTAAGAAATGCTTTTGTATCAGCCTTAGATACCATAGTTTTGATTTGTTTACCAACTCAGGATTGCATTGAGATGGATCAGAGCTAATTTACTGCCTTTATGTCCAACGTCTAATGTGCTAATGCTGCAAATATGAAGGTATTTTCAGTTCTAGCATTTTGATTCAAACACAGCTATTTTATAACTTGTATTTTTTTTCCTCTCAGTACCTGAAACACAGACTTTCATACAAACTAACTTCATCTTGGCTCTATGGCCAAGAGTGTGCAAGCTCCAGAGCAATGCTTTACAAGCTGTGGGTCATGATCCCTGGAGTTGACTGACCCTTGCACAGGGGCCACATATCAGATATCCTGCATACTGGATATTTACATTATGATTCAACAGAAATAATTTTATGGTTGGGGGTCACCACACCATGAGGTACTGTATTAAAGGGTCATTGCATTAGGAAGGTTGAGAACTCTAAAGCAATCTGCTGAAATTACTTCAAGTGAAATTTAATGCAAAGCTTTTACAGGTTTTGGATCAATAATTTTAGTTTACTATTTGTAAATTCCCAGATACTTTAAAATACATAATGGCACATCTTTCAAAGATATTGTGAAAGACACAACTTCAAAAAATAACTTCTAATAGTGAAATCTGTAACAAGTCCCAACTCTTGCCCTAGTTATTTCTAGGAAGCTTTACTTTCTTTATGTCATTTCATTTCCCCCAAAAATTACTTCCCCTTAAATTGTAAATTCTAGACCACAATCTGTTCTTGATGCTAAACAAACTAGACATCTGAATCCTCATTACATTATACTTATACTCAGCCTTCATACTTCCAATTAATAGTACTTAAGTCCTTTCGACCGTTACAGTCCCCACCAGTTTACAAATCCCATTTGTTACTGGAGACGCTAAAGCTGTTTATTTACCTAGAATCACCCAGAGTTCCAGACCTTAAAGGACATGATGTCCAGCATGGTAATTCTCTTCCAGGCCATTGCCTTTGCAACCTCCACCTACCAATAGGCACTGGAGTTAATGCAGCCCACACAGTATGTGAGCCTGCCCCTGCTGCAGGTTGCAGATACCCCACTGCAGTCCTGTGGCTGTAATGAAAACTCTGGCACTGTCCTTGTTCTGAGGGTAGTGGGTCTGCTGCCACCAATGGGCATTTTTTTCTTTCACACTATGAAAGAATGGGAACTTAGGCCTTCTATCATCACCCCAGTGGGACCAGGATTCAGAAGCCTGAATTTGGATGCACCTTTTAAAGTTTATTGCAGGCAAACCTGAGTGTGGCTTTGGTTTGAAGCACCAGTCTAGAGACTGACTAAAGAACTGAGAGGCCATAAGAAAAAACACAACACAAACCTTGAGATTTTAGGTTAAAATTCACAAAAGTGTCAAGATTTATCAAATTTTAAATTAAGATGTTTTCCAATTCACATGTAAACATAAAAATCTTATTTTGAAAAACCTTCAGTATCATTAGAAAAGCCAGACACTATATGCTCAAAAATTTATTTACAGTTAATAAGTTAAAAAGCAACACACAACCAAATTGCAAATCTCATTCATATGCACATTAAACGGTTCAGGGGAGAAAAAGTTCAGTTCCATTACAAACAATTGCTTTCTAATGCACTTAAGACATAACAGTTTATCAAAAAATATCTGAACACACCAATAAAGCAAATGTTATGTATGTTCATTAAAAATCACCAATTTAAAGAATGCCATAGCAACCCTTAAAGCAACAACAGAAAAATAAGTTCAAAATTGTGATTTTTTTATTCAAATATTTTTAAAGTTTTTTTATAAAGTTTTTTGAAAAATAGTAGTATTATGTACACATGGCAAATCAACAGGTATGAGCTACCAGCTTAAGTTACACTTGTCCACAGAGTACCGGGACAGACAAAATAAATAGGCACCACAACAGCAGCACTCTGCACTACCAACAACAAAGCTTGCCCTTGAGAAGTAAAGGGAAGCTGCTGGGTGATAGGAAGGAGGACGGAAATGATGAGGTGACCTTGAGGTGCTGGTCACAAGTAGGAACTCAAAAGTCAAAAACTAAATAAAAGCTTAGCAAGGTGATGCAGTTCTTCCCAGCTGACCTCTCTATTTGTGCCATATGAGAGATGAGAGAGAGCAGGAGAACCAATGGGGCGCCTTTAAAAAACCATGCACAAACCAAGCTAGTCTTTCCAGGACAAAACCCAGGCTTCACCTTAAAGGCCACGGGGCCAAGTTTCTTTCCACAGCCTGTCCAAAGGTATCCAGGAAATACCCTCACCTCCTTATAAAAGACTCCCTAATTACATTAGATGTGTCTTCATATTTTTCAAAATTGCAACACAGGTCTTGCTGCAGAAAATCTAGTAAAATAAAGGTTGTATTTTTGAACCATATCAAACTCAGGGTGGGCAACCATATCTAAACTTTAATCAGTTAGATGAATAAGCCAAAGAAACATTTATGCGGAAGGTCAATGTCACTAAAGAGCCAAGTCATAAGAGACACAAATGTCTAAAACCTCAGTAAAAATAAATGCATGGTGTCACCGGTGACATGTCCACTGTGTGCTGAGGAAAGTTATCCTTTCAGTCATGTCTAGTTTCAGAACCCTCTGGGAAGCATCTAGATAAATTCCATGTTGAAATTACATTCTAATATGGCCATTGGATGTATTTCTTAATTGTTATAAAACTATATACAAGTGAAGTGGTACAAATGCATTTTCATCAGGTGCTAGTTAGCTATAAAAGTTAATATATTTTTGGGAAGAAAATCCTATGTATCTGAAATACATTTGGCAATGGAAGCTAATAACCAAGACTGTCTCAGCTTCCCATGACACAACTTAACACTCTCCCTCTGGTAATTATTCACTTTTTATGTACTCAAGTAACAGTGTTTCTAACAATGTATTATCATTGAGCAGTTAATAAAAGATTGAGGCTTGTGGAAAACTGGCATAAAGTCATATATATATATATATACATATATATATATGTATATATATACATATATATATATATATATTTTAACAAAACAAAAACACTAAAGTCAAAACACTCCTTTCATGAACTATTAAACTTAAAATAGATTCAGAAAGCTACGCCATTGGAATCTAGAAACACAAGAGTCAAATGCAGTTGTCATTATTCTAAGAAACTGCTAAGCAGAGATAACCCTTAGCACTGAGGGTTTAACAAGCCCCAGCCCAGTGTGGATGTCCCACGGCAGAACACTGAAATCGGAAATAATAGTGGTAGAAAAACACTATCTGACCCTTTAGGTATTGCAGAAAAAGCTGGCTGTGGCACCACTGGCTAAAAAACCACCAAGTCTTGCTGCCACCAATGACCAAAGGCACTTGGATAATCAAGAACTCCACACTGGGTCATATGGTATACACGCTACTATTATAAAAGTGTACAAGAAGGGTCAGTACTGTGTGGCTCGATTTTTTGATTCCTGTGACCTTTAGCTATCAAAGATTGCAAACAAAATTATGAATGGAAGGAAGGGAAAAAGATTTCATAGACAAAAGTCAACCAATTTTCGTCATTTTCAAAAATACAATAGAATTAGTTTAGGCATTTCTTGTTATCCAACAACAAAGAAATAAAGAGATCTACCCCCCCCCAACAACTTCAACCAGTTATGTGGTACCAAGAAATGCCCCTGCCCCTCCCTATAATCATTCACAGTTCTGAGAATTCTAATGGGTATTCTGTTTATCTGTTTCTTCACAAAGTCCACATGCACGGATCTCTCCTAAACAACTTCCATCTTAGTTCTTTTCCCATTAACAGTCCTGGATTTTATGTTATACCAAGACTTGAGGCCAAATCACCTCCAACTGGATTCCAATTATTCTTGTAGCCAACATAATCTTCAAAATGTATTCACTTTTATCACAAGCCATGTGGTTCCAAAACACTTCAATTTTATTAAATTAAAAAGAATAGAGCAAGTCAACTTTTCCTAAATAAAACTTTTAAAGAATATTCTACCATTTTCTTTAGGAGCTCAGTAAACATAAATGTGAAACTTCAATATAAAACTTTATATATAAACACCTTAACTTTCTTCTTAAACAGTTGTACTTTGCATCTCTTGGTTATCACTGAGCTCGTGAAATTCAAAGCCACACAAATCTCACAATTAACAGTCACAAACTTGAACCTCTTAAAAGACAACCTTGACCAAAGCTTTGGAATCCAGTAAAAATCAGGAAACGAGTGGGCTTCAGAACACCCTGAGCTTACATCAACACAACACCGTGAAGCACAGTCGATCTTCCGTCCAGAAAGTGGGGCTGACAGTCCAAAAGAAAACAGGAGAGGGAGAATAAAGAGCAAGTAGAATTCTGGCTTTATTACGCAAGCACGAAAACAAATTCCTTTGGAGAAAGAAACAAAAATGCTAAGTCTTCGGAGGCCTTCCAGACCTGTGAGGTAGAGTCCGAGAGGGAGAAAACGCAGGTGTCCCTCCAGTTCTGGAGACGTCTCCATCAGGGGTGGGAAGCCGAGGGACCTGTGCCGCCCGGGTCGGGCGGTGCCGGGTGGCCGCGGGCGCGGGGCGGTACCTGTTCGCGGCGCCGCACCGCATCCGGGCCTCGTTCGCGCATAAAGTGCACCAAAGGGGCCGGTTCTGTAAACATTCGACTGACGGGAGTCCGTTCTGGCGCCGAAGCTCGCTGGCTCGCTGGCTCGCTGGCTGGCTGGCTCGCTCGCTGGCTCACGCCCGGGGCACCGGGAAGCGGCGCAGCCTCACCACGGGGTCCAGGTCCACTCGCAGCACTTGGCTCGCCCTGCGCCGCGCCACCGCCAGGCTGCGCTCGCCCCACACGTCGTCGCCGACGCGGATGGTCGGGAAGCTGGTCAGCGTCGGGGTGGCCGCCCTCCAGATCTCCTCCAGGGTGCGGCCCCCAAAGCAGGACGCGGGCGGCCCGGGCTCGGCGGCGGCGGAGGCGGCGGCGACGGCGGCGGCTGCGGAGGCGGCGGCGGGCGCGGCCCCAGGGTGCCGGCGGCCGCCCGGGCTCCACGGCGCCTCCTCCTGGGCGTGGGGCGCGGGCGCGGGCGCCGCGCGGGGCGGCCAGCGGGCGCCGGGAGGTCGGGCACCAGCGCCCGGCATGAGGAGTAGCCATAGACGTCCTTGCTGCGCAGGATGTGCGGGGAGAACTGGTGCTTGAGGCTGCAGAGGAAGCTCCAGAGCTCCGCCTCCGAGCTCATGAACTCCGTGCTGCTAGGCATGAAGAGCTTGAAGGCGTCGCCCAGCGCCTCGGTGCTGCCGGCCAGCGACAGCTGCGACCGCGAGTACACCACCTTCTCCTCCAGCGCCTGCAGCCCGGCGCCGCCGTCCGCTCCGTAGCCGCCGCCCCAGGCGGCCCGGGGCCGGCGCCGCCGCCGCTTCACGCCGCGTCTCATCGGAGTCCCGCGTGCCGTCGCCCGCTCGCCCGAGACCCGCGCTGCGCTCCGCTCCGCTCTGCGCCGCGCCGGCGCCGCCCGCCGCTGGGCCGCCCGCCCGCCCGGCGCCGCTCGCCCGCTCGCCCGCTCGCCGCTCTCTCCTTGCCCGCCGCCCCTCCCCTCGGGGCGGAGGACCCGCTGGCTGTCCTGCCGCCCGGCTCAAGATGGCGGCGGCGGGCGCCCACCCCGGGGCTTTGTCATTGGACGGCGCCCGCCCCCTCCCCGGGCTCCCCTTTCTTCTCCTCTCGCCTGCTTTCGCCCGCCCGCCGCCTTTCTTTAAATGGGCCCGCCTTAGTCTCCGCCCACCGCCGCCCCGGCTCCACCCATTGGGTGCTCTCAGAAAGAGGGGCGGGGACTTCTGGGGAAGAGGCCAGTTCCTGGAAAATGGTGCCTGGGCTGGGTGATGGGGATGGCCCTGGAAGGCAGGCCAACCCTGGGCGGGTGGGTCCCTTGGGGTTGGTTGCCCTGTCTAGAGTAGGAGGTGGGCACGAGCTCCGCATTTGGGGGTGAAGTGGGTGGCCGTGCTGCTGTGGGTCGAGCTGGAGAAATCTACCAGTCCATGTAGCAAAGACTTTTTTTTTTTAGTGTCATACAGATTTTTGTATTTGAATTAGAAAAATATTGTTTTACATGTCAATCCCAGTTCCCTCTCCCTCCCCTCCTCCCCTACACCCCCCCAACTAAAACCCTACTATTACATATCCTTTCTGCTCCCCCTGGGGGGTGAGGCCTTCCATAGGGGGTCATCAGAGTCTATCACATCCCACCCCCGTGTGTCTTGGCTCAGGAAGGAGTATTCCTCTATGTGGAGTGGGCTCCCAAAGTCCACACCTAAGTAGCAAAGACTTGATGTGTCACAGCCAAGAGATGTGGGTCTGAAACTATAGACCATGGGCTTCTCGTGAATCCCTCCTAAGTCCTTTGGCATCTTCACACTTTTTGCCTCTCTTGACCCCACCTTTCTCAAGAAAACAGTAAGCTTCAGGCATTTGTGGCAGCTTCTTTGAGGGCAGTGGAGTCCTCTTGACATATTTAGGAGATATTGGCCATTGGGAAAGCAGACTACTGTATGAAACTAAATAGCCTGCCCAAGTTGGACAAAGAACGATGGCAACAAAGATATTCTGCTTAAAGAAAATATTCTTATTTTAAATATATATTTTTATCAGTGCTATCTCATATTTCATTTGGTTTTAAATTGCCCACTTGCAGCACCATTTCTATCCTTGATGAAGCATTCCACATACTCAGTAAGATTCTATTGAGAAGACGTATCCTGAAGGACGAATTACCTTTTGTTTGGAGGACAATTAGTGAACATTTTTTTGGTCATTTTTTCTATCTACAGTGAACTCCGAATAATAGGCACTGGATGCATACCGAATGAATGTGTGCAATAGCACTGACTATTGGAAATGGAGTGAAGTACTGAAATTGCTTAGAACAAGACAATTATATATTTTACATGTATATTGCAATTTTCTTTGAGGTCCTTTAAACTTCATTATTCCTCATGCTGGAGATCAAACCCAAAGTCTCACACATCCTCTGATAGCACACTGCTACTGAGTTATACCTCCAGCCCACAAGATTTCTTTAAAATGTTTAAGGTTTAAAAAATGTGTGCCGATACTTAGAACATTTTTCAGTGAGCATCTTATTTTGCAGCAGTGAATACAGTGCAGAACTTTTGTGGTTTACATACAATTCCTTTAAATATTTGAGCTTAGAGATATCTAGTTCATTCTCCTGTGTCACAGATGAGTAAGTTTAGACCATAGGAGTTCATTAATATAGCTTGCTAATAGCAGGATGGGTTCTGTAGGTCTTTGTGTTCCTAATCTAGAAATCTTTATATTTCATGGGTGGTTTTTCACACTGGGCTCTTCTAACTCAATAGAAATTCTTTATACATTTTCAGTTGGGTGACCAGGGACGTAGTTGTACCCTTGTTCATACTTCTCACCCACAGTTGATCAGTTTTAATCTGCTCTATGATGGACATGGATAATATGTTTGAGCCACATAACATTTTGTTTAGTTTCAATAAAAACAAAAAAAGAATAAACTTGCTTTCCTACAACAAAGCACATATTCCACACAATAGACTTATGGCAAAAATACAAACTATGACCATGAATCAGTTCTCCATGTACCAACATGAGAGTAACTTTTAAAAGAGAAAAATCATTTTCCTAGAAAAGCATACTTTACTCTCAGAACAAGAGTATAGAGACAATTACCAGCTTCCTAGCTCCTCATAGAGGAATTATGTTGCAATCACTGTATTCATAGCTAGTACTCATAGTAATTCTGAGAACACATAATGTCATATTTGAATAATTTCTATTGTAATACCAATAGAATAGCAATTTCTATGTAGATGAACACAGACAATCTCACAGTAAGCTAGTACACTGGGGGAAGAAGGCTTCCTAGTGAAAGAAAGAATAAATCAGGATTCACCAAGATTCATGTATTGTTATGCCTAAACTAGGTCATTAATTATATCAGGTTTTGCCATATAATATGTACAGTGTATCTACACAAACATGCAATTGTTTTTCAGCAAAACTATAAAAGAATGTGAGGAGATTTTAATAAGTTATTGAGCAATTAAAAGTTAATTTTGGTGAGTGAGTACATGGAATTTAGCTAAAACTGTTTCTTATGGGATTTAGAACCAAGTATGGTGGTAAATGGTTTAAATTCTTTTACACATTTTAATTTGGCTCAGTTCGAATATACTTAAACTTATGTAATTGATTCCAATTAATAAAATGTGTTTTCATAGAAATGTCAAAATCCTAAGGACATACAGGTTTCAGTAAGTTATTGATCAATCAGAGTTTATTTTGTGAGGTAGTACATGGAAATTAGCTAACACTAATTGTTAGGGAATTTGGGAACCAGTTTTGTGTTAAATGGCTTAAATTGTTATACATTTTTAATTTGACTTTTTGTTCTCTAATTTTTCTTTCTTATGATCTTGACCTCTACTTTTTAGTTAACTCAAGTAGTCTTTGTACATATAGCTCCTTATTCATTCTTAGTGAGTAAAATTGCTCATAATGCTAATATAATTCTAGTTCCCAAGACCCTATACTATTTATGTAAAGATGGTAAGTTAAGTTTTATAACTGGTGAATGATAGTTTATAATCCTCAGTTTTATGTCTTTATCTCTCAGGAATAATGCTTCCTTTATCTGGCAAATGACAGATAAGAATAAGCTATGTTCATCTATTTTCTACATTTATAATTTAATGTCATTAAAATGAATCTAAACAGAATAAAGTTACTGGAGAAATTGACAACAAATGTATTTTTCTAGCTACCTTTATCATCTTTGACATCTCACTTCTTTAAAATTGCTTCTTGAGTGGTGGCCAAAAATAATAAAAATAAATACAAATTAACTGATTATTCAGCTCTGGAATAAGATCTTGACATCAAAAATATCTTTACTATTAAGAATTCTTGGATGGTGCTTTTTATCTTTCTGCATCCATTTTCAAATCTACAAAATGAGATGTAACCTGAACTTCAGTAGAATGTTTATTGGATAATATTCACATGATATGTGCCATAGAACCTGAAACATAGTTAAGCATTTACTAAACAATAGCCATCCTTTTTGTCATATTTAATTTTGAGGATTTTATTTGGCTTAACCAACATATTTAAAGCACTGTATCATGGAAAACCTAGGAATTTGGTGTCATAGGGGTGGGCAGGAGTTCTCTATGAGGGAATATAAGGGATTACCTAACAAATTGAGCAATCTTCATTATTCAGCTGAGACACCAAGAGGTCTGCCCAAGGCCACAGAACAATCCAGCAAGAGACTAAACTGAACTCTTCATCTAAGCTGCTGGCCCAAAGTTGTTCTAACATTCTAAACATGCATTTAATCCAATTAACTAATATTAATTTTTAATTTAAATGATATTGAATAGAGCATGATACATCAAGGGAAAAATACCCTTTCATTATATTCATTTTAAAGTAATCTAAATTTTTCTCCAAGAGTGATCTCAAAGCTTCAATGTGTCCCCAAACCCTTTACTGTGTAATATATAATGACAATATATTCCAAAAAGATAGCACTCCATCTTCTAGGAAGATGGAAATTGTGTATTTTCCTGATTGTTCCTGAAAACTCCAACTAAAAGCTCTAGGCATCACATATCAAATAAACACAGTATCCAGAGGCAGAGAGACCTATGAGTTTGAGACTACCCTAGTCTGCAGAGTGAGTTCCAGGATAGCCAAGGCTACACAGAGAAAACCTGTCTTGAAAAACAAAACAACAACAAAATTACTGAGCCCCCAGAAAAACACACGTGGAAGACCAATTCAAAGCAGCATTCCCAGCCCAGAAACCATGGCTGGAAGGCCAAGAAAAGTAGTCCTTTTCCATGTGTTTCTTTAATGCAGTGAAAACATCCTTTAAAAATGGGAGATGAGGACATTACCACACAAAGGAAGACAGTTTATTGCTAGCAAACAGACTCTTAAGAATAGCAAAGCCACAAACAAACCAAAACCTCAAAATCAGCCCCCCACAAGAATAACTAAAGTCCATTTTGCAAATAGAAACAAGGCACATTGGGATGAAATAATTCTGCCAGAAAAAAACATGTGTAAATACAAAGACTCTCTCCCTGAGTGATCTAAATTATGACTGATGGTTATTGTTGATGGAATGATTGTCTTCCAAAAATCCACAGACTTTTGCATGAACTATGCATGAAGCAACCACTGAGAACTAGGTATACAGAGATAAAATAGAAAATGTAAGTAAAAATAGAATTATATAATTCAAGTACACAGACAATAAATGGAGGACAGACAAAAAAAATGAACATAGGATAAAAGAGAGAAATTCAGCATTAGTTATGATATTGGTTTTCCATGCCCGAAACTCATTCTGTTTGCAGCCCTGGCCATATTGGCATAGACTTCTTCATTCCTCTTCTTGGCACCACCAGGAGCTGAGACTACATTCTCTTCTGCCCATGGCACACCGGGAGCGATCACTACTACCTGCAAACTTTCTCTTCACCATTGAGGCAGCTGACTAAAATCTTTGTTCTCTACCCCCTCTTTTTGTTCTGGCAGGGGGTGGAGGTGAGGGTGGCTTTTACATCCCCTGCATCATACCTTTCAGTTTTTGCACCTAGTTTCTTACCCCCATTCCCCAGAAACACAATTACTGACAGGAAGTTGTTGCATCTCTGTTGTGTTGAGGCAAAAGACAAGTTGCAAAGCATCTCATTCACGGCAACGTTGTCATGCATCTTTTATTTACCTATGTAGAAATACTTTCATATTTCCTGACCATAGAGTGCCTTACCATTTTTCTGGTTTGAACCCCAAACAGTCAGATGAGAGAAACAAACAGAAAAGCTGTTGTTCTCATTTATAGATGATGAAGCAGAAACCATGTAAGGTGTGCTGCTGTGTTCAGAGACAAAGACTGGGTCCTGAACTAGTTTTCTTCAAAAGGCCACACTCTGTCCTCTTCAGTCCTGTTTTACTTTGATTATAGGATAAACAATTAGTAACCATTTGCAAATAATCTTTTCATGTTCAAAGTGATAGTCTTCTTTGGCTATCTTTAAAGTCTACTCTTTTCATTTTTTTTTTTATGACTGGTGTGATACCAGGTGGCTTTTAGATTGTGCAAACAAAAGATATAGAAGAAAAAAATCTTAAAAGGACTCCTACAGAGAAGAAACCTTTCTAAAGTGTTCTCACCATTTGGGAAATGATGTAAAAGAAGCTGCCACACTGCCCTAGTTGGGACCAAAATCCCCTCATAACTGCATCCATCACAACAGAGTCAAACCAGGAAAATGTTTCATGCTCTGACTGACCCAGCAGTTCCTCATCACTGGCTTCCTTCAGGCAATAGCCATTGTCCGTTAATCTGCTCTCGCAATTGGAAGAGAATTCTCAGAAAAACATCTGCTGTGGGAAAGAAAGAAGAAGAAATTGCATTAAATCTTGGCTAGTGGTCCTCTGGAAGCTCCAACAGCCTTAGGATATCTGCTCAGGTCAAGACTGTGTCAGGTACTAATCCATGGGAACTCCCACAAAAAGAGAAAAAGGAAAAACCATTCACTTATTCCTTTCAAGTTTCTTTTCTTCAGAGCCATCCTACACAGGTACTTGTTTCTTGTTAGCTAAACACACTTTCTCTTGTGGAAGAGCTTTCTATAGCTTATATATCTGGAGGGAAGCCTTCAGTACACTTCAATAAAGGTCATGATGATGAACATGTATTGTCAATTTAAGAGCAACAAGAATCACAAAAGAGACCAGCTTCTGGGCATGTCTGTGAGGGATTTTTAGGTTAGGTTACTTGAGGTAGAAATACCCACTCCAAATGGGGACACCACCATTTCATCGGCTAGAGTTCCAAACATCTGAGAGTTACTACACACCACTTGCAATTTTAACTTTGGACTTGAGAATGAGATGCCATAATATTATATCTTGAATTAAATCCTCTTGAATCTATAAAGTGAAACCCAGAGAGTGAGATCCAATCTGAGGATGATGGGGAAAAGCAAGAGGCAATCAGACCCTCAGAGACACTGTAGCATGATAAATAAAAGACCAAGAGACAGCTATTGAGGTTCAAGCTGAAGATCAGAGAAGCAAAGCAGCCAAGTGGTAGATCTTACCTCTACCCAGCTAAAATGTCAATCCTGTCTCCACGAATCCTCAAAGGCAAAAGGCTCTGAATTCCTGTGACTTCTCCTCCTCTTATTCTTTTCTCCATCAAGCCATATCACTCCTGTCTCCACCTCCCTAGTGCTGGTATTAAAGGCATGCGATCCTAAGTGCTGAGATCACCTTTGTGTGAGCTGTTTCTTTTAGGACTGGATCAGATTTATGGATCCTCAGTTTGGATCCATGTTAGTAAATGTGGCCTTGAACTAACAGAGATCCATCTACCTCTTAATCCTGAGTCCTAGGATTAAGGGTGTGTACCACCACTGCCTAGCTTCTATAGCTAACTAGTATGGCTGCTTTGCTATTTTGATCTCCATTGGCTTTAATAAATCATAAACAATATATCACCACAATTCCCCCTTTTTGTCTAATACAAAAAGGAAAACTACAACCAACATAAGAAAAACTATAGACAATAAGTACAATAAGCAAAAATGTCTAGTACATTTGCATTTGACAAATTCAGAGAAAATATCTAGCCCATTTGTATTTGGCAAATTCAGAGAAAATATTTCATTATCTATTCTATCTTGGTGAATTCAAAGTCTAATTTACTTTCTATTCTAATTTGCTTTATCAAGTTATTTTTTAATGTCTCTCAAATCATTTACACTTTACATATCTTGTGTCTCTTTCTGAGTCTGGTAAACAATGAAAATTATAACTATCGAGTCTTCAACTCCCTCAGAGACCCGAGAAGGAAATAATATTAACTGAGTAAACAGGAAGTGCCAGCTAGTGACTTCCAAAAACTGTGAGAAATGACAGAAAAGCTGGCTTCCTGCACAGTCACCCAAAGTTCTTCTACAATGTTGGGGCATCCATCTTTGGCCTAGCATATCTGACAAATTTTTCTGTGGAGAAGGAGATTCTAAAGGACTGTCCCACCTTGTCTTAGCAAGGTTTGTAGTCACTCTTGTGGGTATCCTGCTTGTCCAATTTGGACAGTATATGGTCAGAAATCAAGGCAAGGGCACTTTCCTACCCAGTGGCTTACCTTTACCATAAAGAAAAGTAAACTCCATGTGAGTTTCTTCAATGCTCCTCATCTTCTCTGAAATAGATAGGTGCTGCCAGGAGCAGACATGTCTCATTGTCATAAAAAAAGAACCTATGTTATTAAAACATCTTAAATGCCATATTCTGTAGCTCTCTGAAGTGTTTGAAGACAACCTGTCATTCTAAAATATATCCCTGTTTGACTTTGCAAACATACCTAATGTGATTACAAGTTCTGTTGTAAAAGGTGACTACTCACCTACATTTCCTTATTATCTTATATACTTGGTAATAATAACTGTCAAGAATGAGAAATTTGCATTATGTTGATAAATGAACTGTATTGGTACAATACCTTGAACAAGATTAGAAACATATATACAATATGATAACAAATTATGTCAAATTTGTATCAATATCTAATGTAAAATATTTAAAACTGGTAGTTGCTTTTTAAAAGTAGATCCAATAATCTACCTTTTTATCTTATTATATCTATATCCTCCCTTTTTTTCAGATTCAATAATCTACCTTTTCATCCTATATCTGTATTCCCTTTTGTTTCAAAATAAAAACTTTCTTCCTGACCTTAACCAACAATATTTTTAACCAATTCCCATAAACAATGACAAATATTCATAACCCAATGAGGGACCCAAAACCACCAACCCTACCTCTTAGGAATGTAGGCATTGTGTTCTTAAAGTTATTTCCTGCTGTCTGGGGTGATGGCATATTTAGGGGATCCTGAAAAGAAATATTTGGATTAACTCTCAAAATGTATCAATTTTGTCCAGTCTCTGTATAATGGAAAAGTGCAGGGCTTGTATCAACTCCTGGTTAGAGTAGTCTGTGAGGCTGAGGTCTGCTAGCCACCTGAAAATTGTTCTGACCAATGCTATGAGGCTGTATCACCTCAGTTGGTCACTTCAAAATTGTTCTGGGTAGTTTTTAGTTCAAAGTTGATCTTGGTATTGTTGATCTTAATGGTGTTTTCCTGGTGAAATTGTCATTGTGGGGCACCTTCATTTTGGAGACTTTGCTGTTAGGCATGGTCATGGTTCACTGTAGAAAACAGGGAAGACTAAACCCCAAAATCATATACAGGAAGGTAGCTGAAACCTTTTTCTAGAATTAGTTAGTACTCTATATGACCAATAATATCATGACAAAAACTTTAAAATACATATATATTAATCTTATACATTTTTATATAAATATATTTATGCTTTAAGAAAAGCTGTTACAGCTTATATTGGAGAGGATGTGGAGAAAGGGGAACACTCCTCCCTTGCTGGTGGGAGTACAAATTTGTACAGCTGCCATGAAAATCAGCATGTCAATTTCTCAGAAAATTAGGAATCAACCTACCTCAAGGCCCTGCAGTAACACTCTTGGGCATATACCCGAAGGAGGCACATTCACACCACAAGGACATTTGCTCAACTGTAGGGAGAAACCTTGATTATAGGTATCGATGACCACTCCAACTTGGGCATGGTCACAGTTATGTAACAAGGGTTTAAGAAGAAGGGAATCAAGCACATGGCTCTCTCTCGATTGGGCTGAGCTGACTGGGAAGCATTTCTGGGTCCCTCCTACCCAGGTGCAAACCTGGTCACTGGCTCCCCCAATAAACTACTGGTTATCAACCTATGTCTGACTCCAATTTGTAATGGTCAATATATGGTGTCAGAAGGAGGTTTCACCCCCTACACCACCTGGCCTTTCCCCGATTGGAGCCCCTCTGAGGGTCTCCTGCCAGGACTGCCCGGCTTTCCCATCCTTTGCCGCCCCCTCATCCCTTACCAGCCCCACTGAGCGTTTTTTTATTTCCCCCCGCAGGTCTCCCAGCCCGAGGTTCCCAGAGGAAGCAAGGGCACCTGCCACTGCCACTGCCATCACCCAGGGGTTTCATCTCTACAATCCCACCCCACCTCTCCGAGTCTGTCTCCAAGCCCGAGCTTGGCTTCTGCCGGCTGCCCCTCCGTGGGTTTTATCAACCAGAAGGCCTCTCCCATTCCATTCCATTCTGTTCTGCCACCAAGGCCACCTTCGGAGGCTGGATACCGCCTCAGTGTTCAGAACTGGCTATTGCCCTGCGGGTTTCCAAAACCCTTCCATTTTGACAAAACCCCATCTGTTCCATCTGTTCTAACTCGGTCCAAAAGCCATTCAGATATTTTTCTGATTGTTTTGAGAACAACTTAACCATCTGCAGCTGAACTCTGTTTCAAGGCACACCTGTGCTACCACAACCGGCCACCTGCACCATCTGCTGGTCAAACATAGTTAGTGCGAGCTGAAATCAAACCATATTTTACCTGGTAACAATAGCTAAGGTTTATTACTCTGTAATAATGGCAGATAATCTGACAATGCAGACCATTGGAAATATTCTTGCTTCTTATGTGAATTCGATGTTAAAAGAGGCTTATGGCTTACCAGTAACATACCTATATACTATGTTAGTGGTCAGCTTCATAACTCTGATATCTCTAACCAGAGGACTGAGACAGAGGGCAAAGGACAAAGAACCTGCACTGATTATGGGCAACTTAGAAAGTTGGATGCAAGATATAAAAGCCATCCAGGAAAACTTGATCTCTGAAATGAAAGACATGAAACATTTACATAAAGAAGTTGAAGATACTTAATCTGGCCATGCTACATTACTAACACAGGTAGAACAAACTCATGGCCAAATAGAAAGCAAAATTTGTTCCATGTATGGTGCCTTAAATGGAAAGGTAGCTACTAACCAGAACAGGATTAATGAACTGGCACAGACAATTCACTCCATGTCTGATGAATCTACTGCCACAAGCCAAAAGCTGGAGTCTAGGATTGGGTATTTAGAAGGTAATTTATATGCCATTCAGATACTATCTAAGGATGAGAACATTAAAGGATTAGAAGCATATGTAAATGAAGAAACAAGAAAAATTAACCATTCTATGAAATCCTTAGAATCTTATGGTTCACGAGGTTCTATCTCTCAAGGAGACAATGGTTACCAGGCTACAAGACTTGGATGACTGTCGATCGGATTCCTCCCAATCCGATGTACCTATTCCAATGAAATGTCAAGAAAACCTTCCTAAGGTTTTCCCAGCAACACACCACTGGTCTTCCCAATGACTATGTCAGAAAAACTGCCATCTAAGAAATATCCAAATGGCCATGTTGCATATCAATGGGAATCGATACAATTAAAAGACTTAAAAGGAATTAAGGAGGCTGTTGTCTCATATGGTCTCCATAGCCCTTATGTCAAAGAATTATTAAATTCATGGGCAACTTTTAATAGAGTTACACCCATAGATTGGGAATGTCTAATATCAGCTGTGCTTGAAAATTCATCTCAAATACAGTGGAGAGCTCTATGGAGGGAGGAAGAAAAAGCCCTCGAGCTTCAAGGCTTAAAGAAAGGCAATGAACCTCCCCAAGATAAGATTCTTGGTGAGGGTCTTTATGCTGACCCACAGGCTCAGGCTGCATATGACGAGCACATATTGTCCTTATGTAGGACAGAAGCCTTAAGTGCCTGGGATGAAGATCATGAACCAGGAGAAAGAGTAGAACCCTATACTAAGATCGCACAGGGACGGACTGAACAGTTTACTGACTTTTTACAAGACTATCCAGGGCAGTAGAGTTACAGGTAGCAGATTTAGACTCTAGAAAAAATACTCATACAATCTCTAGTTTATGAAAATTCTAATACACTATGCAAAAGGACACTTTTTCCTTTAAAGATCAGATCAGCACCACTGGAAGAGTGAGTCTTGCATACAGCTAATCTCCAGTATAATGTCCAAGATACAGAAGCTTGGGTAGGAGAGGCATATGAATAGCAAAGGTTTAAAACAGGATTTCTCCATCACTTGGCAACAAGCTAAGGAGATAGTGAGAAACTGTCCTACCTGTTCATTCTAAAATCAAGCTCCATTGCCAGCAGGCTGTAATCCTAAAGGCATTCAGAGAAATGAGGTCTGGCAGATGGAAGTCTTTCACTTTCCAGAATTTGGAAATTTAAAATATGCGCATCATACTATACACACATTTTGGGGTTTCAATGGGCTCTTAGCTCTGAAAAGGCCGATTCTGTTATAACACACCTGTAGGGGGTAAAGGTCATTATGGGTATACCTGCACAAATAAAAACTGACAATGCTCCAGCATATGTCTCCACAAGATTGGAACAGTTTTTCAAATATAACATAAAGCATGTAACCAGTATATCACATAATCCCACAGGATAAGCAGTGGTAGAGATATCTAACCGCACATTAAAGAAATGCTCCATAAACAGGCAGGGGGAACAAAAACCCCCAAACATAGGTTACATCTTGCTTTACTAACACTAAACTTTCTTAATGCTAATGAGAAAGGACAAACAGCTGCAGAAAGACACTAGACTACAGAAAAAAAAACTGCTGAACTGAATCAGCCGGTATACTTCAAAGATGTTTGACCTCTGTATGGAAACCAGGTCATCTGTTACTTGGGGAAGGGGTTTTGCCTTTGTTTCCACAGGAGAAGAAAAGTTTTGAATACCATCAAAGTTAATCAAGATTTGAGTCGAAAAAGGAAAACCTCTTGATGAGGAGAAATGACAGGTCATCCACCAAGGTATATCTCATAAACTGTATAGAAACCTCACAAAGGAAAGGGAAGTATTTTGTTTTTATCTTCACAGGAAAACATCTCCAGAAAGCAAAAAGACACTGCATGGGTGGATACTTAAAGAAGAGAGGATAGCTATCAAAAAGAACCATCAAATAAAAGGAATTTGCCATATGGTAAACTCTACAGCTGTATTTTGGTAAAATCTATTTCTCTTTACTTCCTAGTCCCTATTCAAGTAAACCAATGCTGACCTTAGAGTTGGATTTGGCTTTCCTCCTCTAAATCCAAGCATGTTGTTAAAATAAAATTCATAGTTTCTATACTATATCAGGAAGCCAACTGATAATACAGAATAAGAGAAAAATTTGGGGACTGTCATTTGTCTATTCTTGCCTCTTTCTCTGAAAGTATAAATTCCCTCATAATTATCATTTTCCTTATTGTTGCCTTTCCCGGTATACATACAGATAAAAGTTAAAATTTCTCTGCTGACATTAATGCTTAAGTTCCCCACAGTGAATAAAGAACTTCCTAACATCAATTCTTGAACTCTCTGGAAAGAAAATGGGCCCCACTTCATCGAGTCCACTGGATCCAACTTGATTCATTTGAACTGACAATCACCATTCTAATCTCTAAACTCGGCTTGAACTACATCAACTCCAAAACAGCTAGCTGAGATGGTGCATTTCTAATTACACTCTGGCTAGAGCTTCAGGTACTGACTTCAATCAACATGAGGACTTCAATCAGGATAAGGACTTCAACCTAGACCTTCAATCAAGCATCTCCCACCAAACACGGACTGGATACATGTGTTGCATATAATCTACTCAACGCTTTCACTACTTTAACATTTTCTTCCTACAGAACCCCATGAGGCTATAATCATCCCATTTTAGCAGGAAGTAACTCAGAGAATACTATGCCCCCCCCTTTACCCACTGTTGATACTAATGATAATTTACACCTAGTTAGGGCTAGTTTCCTATTGTTTAGGGTTGGGTTTGGAAGGAGGTGTTCAGGCTTGGACATTTCATTCAGATATCCTTAGAGTTTAGATGGGATAGATATAGTTAGGATGTGATATAAGTAGATTATTATATCTTCTTGCAATTCACCTTTTATAGATAACTTATAGATAACTTACACTTTCTAGATCCTTGTATGATATAACTTATGTATAATTTGTCACACATCATCTTACTCTGTATAGTCTTCTCTCTACTTAAAATGATGTATGCTTTTATTTATGTTAAGACGTTTTTACACAATTTAGTTTTGTTTCAAGTTTAAATCCTCTTTAGACTAAAAGGGGAATTGTAGGGAGAAATGCTGATTATAGGTATCGCTGACCACTCCAGCTTGGGTGTGGTCACAGTTACGTAATAAGGGTTTAAGAAGAAGGGAGGTAAGCATTTGGCTCTCTCTCCATTTGGCTGAGTTTACTGGAAAGCATTTCTGGGTCTGTCCTGCTCAGGTGCAAACCTGGTCACTGGATCCCTTATGTGAGTATTTTTCCCCAAAAAACTACCAGTTATCAACCTATCTCTGATTCCACTTTGTAATCATCAGCTATGTTCATAGCAACATTATTTGTAATAACCAGATCTTGGAAACAGCCTAGATGATCCTCAACTGAAGAATGGATAAAGAAAATGTGGTATATTTACACAATGGAGTACTACTCAGCACTAAGAAACAATGACATCCTAAAATTTGCAGGCACATAGACAGAACTAGAAAAAAATCCTAAGTGAGGTGACCCAAATCCAGAAAGACAAATATAGCACTCATAAGTGGATACCAGACATAAAGCAAAAGATACCCAGCCTATAATCCATAACCCCAGAGAAGCTAGAACCCTCTTCTAGAAACAGATGGAAGCAGATGCAGAAATCTACAACTAACCAATGGGCCAAGCTCCTGGAGTACAAAGTGAGAGAGGAGCAAAAATATGAACAAAGGAATCAAGACCATGGTAGGGAAACTCACAGAATCAGCTGAGCTGGGCTAGTGAGAGATCACAGACTCAGGTCTGACAAATGGGAATCTGCATAAGACCAAACTAGACTCCTTTAATATAGGTGACGATGGTGTGACTGGGACAATAAATGAGGCCACTGGAGCCCATTCTATGTGGAGAGATACCATGCCCAGCCTTGACTCTGGTGTGGGGTGGGGAGGTGCCTTGGTCCTGCCTCAACTAGATGATGGCACAGACTTAGTAGTCTTCCTAGGGGAGGCCTTACCCTCTCCGTGGAGCAGATGGGAGGAGGGGGAGTGGAGGAGAGGGAGGGAAGGAGAGAGGGAACTGGGATTAGAATGTAAAAAATAAATTAAGGAAAAAAAGCTGTGAAGAGTCAATATAAAACCAAAGGATTAAGAGGTTAGAGGCAATACAATAGAGCTTCAATGTTTGTTTTTCTTCTATTCCATGTCAGGTGGTTCTTCCAATTTTTTTTTATGTTACTTTAACAAGCACGCTTGGGTTTAGAGAAGGAGAAAGCTACACTCCAAATCCAGCTTCAATCTTAATTGGACTGAGACTACAAAGAGACCATGTGTATTATATGTCTGTAGAGAACAGCAGAAACAAGCATTTGGGAAGATTTATGAAATTTTACCCTGTTGGAAATATGATATACCAATAGACCAATTTACTCCTTGGAACAATTATTCTGGATTATTTGTCCATTTTCTTCAGATGTCTCAATTGTCCAGTGGTCTCCAGATTCCTTAGTTGGATACCTTTATTCTCCTGAAAAGACAGAAATAAAACCCTTCCCCAGCCCTAAATTTTGGGGGAGATTTTCCTTTGGAAAGTTATATCTGATTAAATGAAAAGCATTTATTTTTATAGGTTAGTTTAGGTTAAATGCCCATGCTGCTTGATGAACTATCATCTCTTCTAGTTAAAAGGTGTCTTTTCAAATCGAATCTTTATCAATCTTTATGGCATCTATAGATTTTCTTCACCCATGGGAACAAAAGCAAAACCTCTTCCTCAGCATAACACATGTCCTGCTTTCCATTCGGAGGTCAACACATCTTTGAAATATACCAGATGATTTAATTTTGTATTTTTTCCTATTATCCAATGTCTTTCTGAAACTGTTGTTCCTTACTCATTAGCATTCAGAAAATTCAAAGTTAATTAAGCATTATACTGAAAGAGGTAAACTAAACTCAAAGGTTTCACTGGAGAGAAATTATATAAATGTGGCAAAGCCTTAAGTTCCCATTCCACTCTTACAATTCATACTAAAGGGAAACTCTGTAAATGTAAAGGTTAAGGAAAAGCCTTCAGAACAAATCCAGTCCCCTGGCCTCTAGTTCTTGTGTTGTGAACAAAACTCCAAGACAACCTTACTCTTAGAGTTAGTTAGTACTTGGATACTGCGTTTAATAACAAACCACATCAAAGAGACACAGGAACCACAGAATGCTCCCTCCCAGCACCAACCAATGAGAACAGGCTACCTGCAAGTATGAGACAAAGCCATAGAAACAACTAATGCTCCCATCTGTAGCCAACAAATCAAAAATACTAACAAACCAGTTGCCCTGACTCTGGGAATTTCCCCTAATTGTTCTCTAAATGTCAACCAATCAGGATTGACCCATACCTACTGATGTAATTCTGTGATTTTTTTTTTCATTTAAATTCTGGCAATAGACAAGGGGCTTTGCTCCCTCTGGAGGCTGTTGCATCAGCCTGATAGACAGAGTCCCTACCGGTAGAATTAAACAATAAAGCCTTATATTTGCAGTTTGGTGAGTCTGTCTCCTTGGTGGTATCTGGGGGTCTTTGAGACTTGGGCACAACAAAACAATCTATTTTGGGGGTTCCTTATTATCCCTTTCAGTTTATGTAGCATATCCTTTAGTATTTGATTTGAGCTTTCTATAACCCCCTGTAGGATTGTGTGGTATACCTGTAATATGCTTTATATTATAATAAGAAAAAAAAAGGTTTTAAAGACACATGCTGGAGCATTGTCTGACTTTATTTGTGCAGGTATAACCATGATGCCCATAACTTCTAGTAAATGTGTAATTACTGAATCAGCCCTTTCCAAATTCAAAGTAGTTGCCCATTGAAAACCTAAATAGGGATCAATGGTGTCATGTACATATTTTAATTTTCCAAATCTTACAAAATAGAACACATTCATCTGCCAGATTTCATTCCTTTGAGCACCCTTTGGGTTACTTCCTGTGGGCAGTGGGGTTTGGTTGTATAAAGAACAAGTAGGACATTTCCTTATAATTTCCCTGGCTTGTTGCCAAGTAATGGAAAAGTCTTTTTCAAATCTTTGCTACTGACATGGTGTTTCTTATGAAACTCAGAGGCCCTTAGCACATTTCCTATCAATAGTTGATCAATTTCATCATTACCTTCTGATAGAGGGCCTGGCAGACCCATATGGGATTGGATGCGTGTTATATATATGGAATGATTCCTATTCTTGATTATGCCTTGTAAATGAATAAATAATAAAAGCAATTCTGTATCATCTGGTATAAATTCAAAGGTTTCAATTTGTCAAACAACTTTCTGCATATCATGAATGAGTAACAATGATGAGAGGTTCTTTATGATGCATTAATACCATGAGAATAGCATATAATTCTGACTTTTGGACAGAATTGCAAGGATTTAGATCCACTTTACTTAAATTTAATGATTTGTAACCTGCCTTTTCTGATTTATTTGCATCAATGTGGAATGTATGAGCTCCAGTTATCAGTGTTTCCCACACAATGTGAGAGAGGATCCAGTTAGTTCTTTATATAAGTTAAATTATCTTGCTTTGGGGATACTTGTTGTTAACTTCTCCCCAAATATTATTACAATCTTGTTTGCCAGGTCTCACTTTCTACTCAGTTTGTCAATTTCATCCTTAGTAAAAGGTATTATAATTTCTGCTGGATCCATTCCTGCTAATTCATGAAGTTTCAATTTTTCTTTTCGAATCAACACTGATTCTTACACATAAATTTTTAATTTTTTACTCAATTTTATGGTAAAAGATCCATTCTATGAAGATATATTCTCTTGACATTAAGATTCTGTAGGGCAATGCTTAAAGGGTGACATGGCTAGAATGCAGTTAAGCTTTGGATCAACATGTTCCACATGTGCAATCTGTAATTTCTTTTCACCAAATCTCTCTTGGAGATTCAGCTGTTAATTCCCTGGAACTATTTAAGTCCTTTTCACCATCTATAGTTTTCTTTAAATTAGTCAGTTGATCAGGTTTTATCTCAATAGTGTGCTGTAGATGGGAAATATCTCCTTCCAAATTTTGAAAATCATTAAGAGTCTGCAATCAGTCTCTCCTAATTTATACCTTTGGAGTCTAATGCTTTGTAAACCTATTTTACAGTCTAAATAGAATCTCCTCTTTGTATTTTTTTTTCAGGAGAAATTTGTAATCCCCCAAAAGGCAAAAGTTTCTTTACTTCTTCAAACATTCTTCCTAAAGTATCTACATTTGAATCAGATAGTAAAATGTCATCCATGTAATGATAAACTATAGCTTTGGGAAATTGGTTATGTATTATTTCCAATGGCTGCTGCACAAAATATTGGCACAGGGTGGAGCTATTTAACATTCCCCATGGGAGAAACGTCCATTGATATCTCTTAGCAGGCTGGGAATTATCATAAGTACACACTGTAAAAACAAATATTTCTTTGTCTTTTTCTTGGAATGGTATACTGAAGAACAATCTCTTAAATCAATGAGAGGCTGTCCTTTAGGCAATAGAGAAGGCAAATTAATTCCAGATTGTAGAGAGCCCATTAGCTGAATCACCTTATTAACAACTCTTAAATCTGTTACCATTCTTCGTTTTCCAGATCTCTTTTTAATAAAAAATACAGAATTCTGAGGTCTGGTCGATTCTTCAATATGTTGAGCATTTAGTTGCTCCCGTAAGAGCTCTTCTAACGCCTGCAGTTTCTCTGCTGTTATGTGCAACCCATACAGGTTTGTCTGTGAGCCATTTTAAAGGTAGGATTGTTGGTGTCTTCAGGATTAGCAGCGGTTGTGACCTGTTCTTGTACTACCTGACTGGTTGGTGATTGTTCTTTATAATGCCCTTCTTATAAATTTTCCAGAACCGTATGTTAATTTATGTTTTGTTACTAAGTTTGGGAGAATGTTCATCTAAGTATTCCATTACTGTAATAAATCACGTCCCCACAAATTCATTGCAATATTAGCAATCTATGGCTTTAATATTCCTCTCTGTCCTTCTGGCCCTATGCATTCGAGCCATGTGTTTTATCTGAGTTAAAGTTCCAATTCCTAAAAGCTGAACATTTTCCTCCTAAAGGGGCTAATTTGGATGCCAAGTTTCCTGTGATACAATTGTTACATCCACATCTGTGTCTACCAAACCTTTAATGATAATATCATTTATTTGTTACTTTTAATTGTGGTCTCTGCTTATTTATAGAAGTTTGCCAATATACTCACTTTTCTGACTTTTTTTATTCTCTCTTTTATAGCTCTTCTATCATCCAGAGCAGTATGATTTCTTACAATAGGTATTAGGCTATTTCATAGCTTTAGGAAGTGGTTTCCACCATATCAGGAAAGGACTGAACTGAATTTGACATAGGGTTTTGCATAGAGGCCTGTGAGAGATCCCTCAGTGAGTTTTCTGATGACAAAGGATTACTTTGATAATCTCTTGTTGACCTATATTCCTTAGTCCAATGCCTGCCTTTGCCATACCTTCTGAATAATCCAGAAGGAATGGGTATTCTGTTGGCATTATATTTTTAAAAAGAATTGTTTCTAGAGACACCCTGTTTACAGTCCCTTTGCAGGTTACTTGTCTGCCATAATTAAAACATTTGACATTTTGATTTTTCTTTAAACCTCTTGAAGTTACCTCTCCTATCCATGTGTCATCATAATAACCATGAGCTTCAATGTTAATTGTATCTTAGATCCAATCCTCAAAGGTGCTGATCTTGCTTTTAAAGGTGAAATTATCCTTTTTGCAATGGGTATTAGCACTTTAGAAAAGCCATAGTTTCAATTCTATTTACTGCTGATGACAGTTTTGTAAGAAATCTGCGATGCTTCCTTTGGGCCCTGCATAACTTTTGTAAATGATTCAATTTTATTTCCCGTTTCTCTAATTCTGTCCCAAACATTCAAAGCTGCTGCATGGCATATACCGAAGAGGTGATCATCATATTGACATTGCCTTTCTAAAGTAGCACAATCTCCTTCTCCAAGAATTTGATCTTGGGAGGTATTTATACCTTTTGCTTTAGCTTTTTGTTCAATATTTTTAGCCTCTTCTATGAACCAGAAAATCCATTGTAATTGCTGTCCAGGTTCTAGAACAGCTTTAATCAAATCTATCCAATCTATAGGGATAACCCTATTACAAACAGACCATGTATTTATCATCTCCTTCACAAATGGAAATTGTATGAGACTACAGCTTCCTTGAATTTCCCTAAGTCTAACATTGTCACAGGCTTCCAAGTAGCTCTTGTAGAACCTCTTTCATTTGGTACTTCCTGTGAGGTTACTGGATACGTTAAAGGTGGTTCTCTTAAAACATCAGAATGCCCCTTTTTAACCTGAAACTACAATGCTGAATTTGGTTCTCCATGTAATTCCTCAGTCTAGGTTTGACTATCTCTATAATCTGTTTTAATAAGTTTTTCTGAAGCCTGAATCTTAACATTCATATTAAGCAACTTTTTTAGAGATAAATCAAGAATTATCAAAATGACAACAAAGCTTATGATGACAATTAACAGTATGTCAGTCCCAGTTAAGTTGATTATCCCCTCATTTCATTGTTCCATTTTTAAACCATCCATTATGTAATCATATGGAGAGCTAATTCTCTCCATTTCAATAGTGTTTTCCATTTTTTAGTGTGGGGAAAAACTCTTTTTTTAACTAATCCCTTCCTTTAAGAATTTCCAGTTGATATACCAAAACTGCCAACAATGTCAGTGAACTGTGAGGCGTAGCATCTCTGAATCAGAGAACTAGCTTGTGTCAGCCTGAGGAGAGGAGCTATAGGAAAAGGCCAAAAGCTCCCAGTTTGTGTGGGAGCTGAAGACTGTTTAGAATAGCTACAGCTGAAAACTGCCAAACTTTCTCAAAGATTTGATGAGAAAACAAAAGAAAAACTAGCTGGTTAGGAACTCAGGCAGGAGGGAATCAGGCAGGAGTCCTGCCTGCAGCCCAGGCTTGGGCCTGGACCAGTGATCTCAAAGTGGATTTTTTGTGAATTCATATTTTAACATTGGTTCCAATTGTAGCAGGACCCAGGGACAGATATTGGGGTTCAAGCTTCAAGCTGAAGATCAGAGAACCAAAGCAGCCAACTAGTAGATCTTACCTCTATCCTGCTGAAATGGTCCAGTCTCCACGAATCATTCAATTGTGAAGACTTCAAATCAACCTTATGCAGTCCACCTCTGGCCATCTGGTTAAAGAATCTGTCAAGGTCCTTATGACTTAAATTCCTGTGCAATTGCAGCTGAATACATCTAATACCACGCCCGTGTGACTACTACATGCACTTCTGTTGTGGTTTGAAAGAATGGCCCCATAGGCTCATATATTTGAAAGCTTAGTCACAAGGAAGTAGCACTATTTGAAAGGATTAGAATGATTAGGAGGTGTGGCCTTTTTGGAATAGAGGTGTGGCCTTGTTGGAGGAGGTGTGTCACTGTGAGTCGGCTTTGAGGTTTCAAAAGCCCATTCCAGCCCAGTGTCCTCTCTACCTGAGGATCAGATTTCAGCTCTCAGCTTCTGCCCCATTTACTGCCTGCTTGTTGCTATGACCCCTGACATTATCATAATGGACTAAGCCTCAGAAACTATAAGTAAAGCGCAATTAAATCTTTTATTTTTTAAGTTGGCTTGGTCATGGTGTCTCTTCATAGCAATGAAACAGTGACTAAGAGACTCCTTTCTTCCAAAGATGTCCCTGACCTTACCATTACCCCGCTGACTGATGCATTACAGATTTGCAAACATCATTTTAGATTTTTTTAAATATGTAGGAATGACTCATTTGAGAAATTTCTAGATATTCAGATAGACATAAGTCATTGCTTCTTCAAACAAAAATACATGATCAATCTAGAAAAATGTCAGAGAAGACTGAAAAGGCCACAGGATTGTATCATTTGCAAACAATTTCAATTTAAATTACTTAACTCTTCTTTCAGAAGCTTTGTAGCTAGAACTGCTGTAACCATCTTCTCCAAACTATAGCCAGAACTGTCTCATCCACACTCTCCCACTGTATGTCTGATGACTGGACAGTGGTATCTTGATGACGTTTTTCTAGATGAATACTATCACTATGTGGTCTCTGTTATGATAAAGCTTGAGCCTGGGCAGATTCCATGGCAGGCAGGTGAGGTTGCCTGAGATGGGGAATAGTCATGCCTGGTAGTGAGATGTTTTATTAGAGAGAGAAGGGGGAGGAAAGAGAAAAGAGGTAAAGAGATTCAGAGAGAGGACAGAAGAGAAGATGGAAACAGAAAAAGTCCTGTCTGCCCAAGGGGAACCTTGGGAAGTGAACAGGGGGGAGAGTGGGAAAGAGAGAGAGGGGAAGAGAGTAAGAGAGTAAGAGAGAGAGAGAGATGGAAAGGGAGAGAGGGAAGAGAGGGGGAAAGAGAGAGAGGAAAGAAAGCATAAGTGGGCAGGCAGTGGTCTTTCTTTTAAAGTGGTGCTTTGAACCTGCATGCAGACTATGCAGTCTGACCAGGGTATTGCCTGAGTGCATTCTGCCAAGTGACAGGGGCAGGACAGCATAATGCCTGAATCCTTACATTCTCACCTTTATTTATTATTAAAAGGGTGAGGAGTCAGGAATGGCAGGTTAGGGAATAAGGGTGTTGAGTTCTCAAGACCACTTCCTGCTGACTCAGGGTGGGGGGCATTGACCATCTTTGGGGAACCTGAGAAATCTGGGGTGCTGTCATGTCCTGGGGTAGCTATATGGAACTCTCTGGTGACTCTTAACACCTGACAAGATGTTGACAGAGCAGAGGACAAGGTTAAGTTTAAAAAAGTGTTTCTTAGGTCCTGGTACTTGAGAGGAGGAGGATAATAAGATGAGGGAGGGGTTCCCCAGGGGGTCCCCAGATGAGGGTTGGGAGTCCCAGGACCAGAGAAAGGTTGATTCACTCCAGATAAGTATTTATCTGGAGTGAATATAACCTGTTTGGATGGGTCCAATTCAGCTCCCTTGAACTTAGAAGAATCCTTTGAGTTTGTGAAAAGGTAAGTTTTAGAAACATTAGCAGTCTGGTCTCAAATTCCCAGTCTCAACAAGAAGTGGTCAAGGCTCTTCCCACATCAGTTCTTTTAGATGGTTTTGGTTTTCTCCCTAACAAAGATTTTTCAAAATAATCAGCACAAAATATTTCTTTGTCAGGAAGTATTAACACAAAATAAAATTGTTGTATAAATAACATTATAGTGGTGGAACAAAACATTCACTCAATAATATCAATATTCAATATGCATTTTTATATTTTCTTAGTTCTAATCAGTTTTATGTTATAAAGTATTTTAACTGCTACGTGAGCATTTCTTTGTATTGTATATCAATTTTATTCATTTTACTCATTATGCTTCTAATTCTTTACCACAAGATAATTATTTTGATCTTAATATTCTAATATAATATCTAGAAGACAGGGCATTAATTTTGGCTTTTACAGATTAGGGATTATCTTCAAATGCACATTTGGGGCATGTTTTTCATTACTTCCCTTTTATAAGTTCATGATCCTAGAAGTCAAGAAGTGCATATGTAAATTCTAAGTATGTATTGCTACACAGATTCCTAAGCATCCAAGTTCCAATTCTTCAAGCAATTTATGACTATATACAATTTCACCTTAACCTTTCCAGCACTGAGTGATTTATAAATATGTTGTCTGTCACTATTTCTTGACATATATCCATTTCATTACTAGTGAGAGTGATCCCTTTATTTTCTATTTCTTGACATTGTTATCGAAGCTGTTCATTCATGGTATCTCACTATGCTCTGATTTTGCCCTGTTCATGGTTTTCATCTATGATTTGCATGATATGACAGATAACTGATTAGCTTATAGGCAAGCTTATCAAATTCAGAATGCCTATGATTCTGCAAGAGAGCTAATACCCTTCTGAATACAATAAACAACAAACTTTGTCTAAATCTTAATCTCAAAGAAACAAATGTAGAAGAGCACCATGAAAGAACTATATTGTAAGAGTAGTGGATACCTATGCTTAAAAGACCAAGGAGACTTCATTTAGCAGTAAACTTCATGCTAGTCACAGTAGGCATTCGCTTTTACAAAGGCAATGTGAATTTATAGCTGTATTGATAATTGCTGTGCTCTGCACTCCTTAGACCATTCTTAGGGCATCATATATGGTTCTGAGACCTTAGCACACTGGAGCCAAGATGGAGTGACTCAATACTGCCATGTCAAGAGAGGAATGGATAGATGGCTTAGGATGTTCTTCCTGGAGAATAGGCCTGTGTAGGATGTTATAAATGACCTGCAAATATTTTCATCCAGAATGTTCTCTGAGGTTCTAAATAAAGCAGGTATTATCCAAGCCATACCATCCTAGGCAGATGAAATAGAGAAATGTCTCCCTTTGGAGATAAATGGATTGTCACACTTTGGAGTACAGTATGTTAAGGGCAGTGACATTTGGTTTCAGTCTTTGTAGTCTTGGTCTTCACTGTTGTACACAGTTCAACAGCATGAATGGGCTCTAGCTGACAAGTAGGATCACTGTTCCCTTGGTGTCTTCCAGCCCACTGGCTCTTACAATCTTTCTGCCTTTTCTTTAAAAGGTCTCCTTGAGACCTGAGGAGAGGGATGCTAGAGAAATCACATCTAGGACTGAGTGTTCCTTGCATATTGCCCAGCTGTGTGTGTGTGTCTCATATTTGTGTCTATCTGCTTCAGAAGGAAGATTCTCTGGTGATAGCTGATCACTACTGTGATAGCTGTGAGTGCAGCAGAGTATCATTAGAGGTCATTTTATTGATTTGTCCTTTAGCAGAATAGGAGTTGAAGTGTGACCCTAATTGGTCTTAACAATAAAAACCCAGAGTTAGATATTAGAGTGAAAGCTTCAAGAGCAGAGAAGCAGAGCAGCCAGCCGCTAGAGAGACTTCTTACTTCTAGCAGTCCTCTGACTGAAAGGGCTGATGTCTTATGTATACCCTGTCTTATCACTTCCTGTCTCCTGTCTGCTGTACAGACCTCTAGACCTTTATGGTTAATTAGTGGCTAGCTCTACCCTCTGATCTCCAGGCAAACTTTGTCAGAACACAAACAAAATATAACAACAAGTAGTATTTAGTTTTCCCCTAGGTCCCTGGCCTATCTAGTCTCCGGTTCTTGCCTACAGGAGTAATGTCAGGCATGTGTTCCATCTCATGGAGTGGGCCTTAAATTCAATCAGAGGTGGGTTGGTAACTCCTACAACTTTTGTACCACTATTGCACCAGCATATCTTGCAGGCAGGTCACCATTGTAGACCTAAGGTTATAACTAGTTTTGTATTTCCCTTTTTCATCTAGAAATGTACAGAGTACCTTCCAGTATCATGGATACTGGTTAGTAGGAGTGAAGGTTCAAGGTAGGTTCCAGTTTGACTTCTCCATGTTCAATGGGTTGTGTAAATGTTATCTTGAGCAATAGGGCCTTGCCATCAGTTTGTGGAGAACAACTAATAGCTTTGGTAATAACTTGGGTTGTTTGGGGGTTTTCATGGGGCCCCTTTAGCCAACAACTAAATTAGACGTAATCCATTCTACGTACTAAAGGTTTGATTTGCTGGTGAAATATGTCTAGTTGGGGCTTTGTCTCTCCTATTATTTGGTGATTGCATTTAAATTTCTATCATATATGCATGTATTTTAAAGAACTTCTACTGTACTATATTTCCATTATAACCCCTCAAATGACTTTTAGTTTTAACTGTCCCTCCCATATTCTCTCCCTTACCCCATTATTCCCTCCCCCTCCTCATTTGATTCTCCCATTCCAATACCCTACCCCATTTATTTATAACTATCTATTCTACTTCCCCTTCCTAGGGAGGCTTTGCCCTCCCTGCTAGTCACCTATTCTATATATCACCACTGTGGTTCTACACACTGTAGCTTGATAATCATTGACGTAATAGCTAATATCCACACATAAGCAAACACATGCCATAGTTGTCATTTGGGGTCTAATCTACCTTACTCAGGATGATTTTTTTAGCCCCATCCATTTGCCTGTAAATTTCAAGATTCCAGTGATTTCTTTTTTTTGGTCTTGTTTCAACAGCTGAGTAATATCCAATTGAATAAATGTTCAACATTATCCTTATCCATTCAGTTATAGACATGTAGGCTGTTTTCAATTTCAGGGTATTAAGAATAGAGCAGCAATGAACATGGTTGAGCAAGTGTCTCTATAGTAGGATAGAGAGCCTTTGGGGTATATGCCCAAGATCTTGAGTTAGATCTATTCCCAGCTGCCTGGCTACACTCATTTCTACAGTGGCTGTACAAATTTGCACACACACCCCCAGCAATGTGTGAATGTTGTGCTTAACTCACATCCTAGCCAGCATGAGCTGTTACTTGCTTTATTGATCTTAGCCATTCTGGCAAGTATAAGATGAAATCTCAAAATAGTTTCGACTTGCATTTCCCTGAAGTTTAAGGGTGTTGGACATTTCTTTAAGTGCTTTTCAGCCATTTGTGTTTCATCTTTTGAGAGCTCTCTGTTAAGATATATACCCCATTTTTAATTGGGTTATTTGTTTTCTTGATATACAACATTTTTAGTTCTTTACATATTGTTGATACTAGCCTTCTATTGGGATGTGTAGTTGGCAAATATCATTTTCCATTCTGTGGGTTGCCGCTTTATCCAAATGATGGTGTCCTTTGCCTTACAGTTGTTTTCGGTTTTATGAGGTCCCATTATTAATTGTTGATCTTAGTATTCTGTTCAGAGAGTTGTCTCTTGTGCCAATGAGTTCAAGGCTATTCCCCATTTTCCCTTCTTTTTTTGTTTTCTTTTTTTTGTTTTGTTTTGTTTTTCGAGACAGTGTTTCTCTGTGGCTTTGAAGGCTGTCCTGGAACTAGCTCTTGTAGACCAGGCTCATCTCAAACTCCCAGAGATTCGCCTGCCTCTGCCTCCTAAGTGCTGGGATTAAAGGCATGCACCACCACTGTCCAGCCCCAATTTCACTTCTATTGGAGTCTGTGTATCTGGCCTTATGTTGATGTCAAGATAAGATCTAATTTCAATTCAAGATATCTTTCCTAATCACAGTTAAGAGGCCATATGTGTCTACACAAATGCCTGACAATCTTGTCATAGGAGAGGCTGCTTAATGTTCAGACAAGTCTACCAGAGAAGTGGGAAATGGGATTGTAGAATGTGTCATTTTGTGTAATTAAGAGATGTACTGGAGTTGAGATTTCATCTGGACCTGCAGTACTTATCATTGTGATTTGATATTCTAATTTTCATTTCTCTTTATTTTATATGCAATGATGAGGCCTTCATTCATTTAAAATTCTTTTTATTTACCCTATGTGTTTCTGTTATGGTATAGAAGGAAGAAGGTGAAAAGAATGCTATTTGTTACTTATGGTGACAATTGATAAGTAGAGTGTTTTATCACTGTAAAGAAAATATGAAAAACAAGAAAAATGAGTCAAAAGTTTCTAAATTTTAAACTGTAGGAGTGACCTTCAGTGAAACATTGGAAATTTTCCCATTTTTAAACTTTGTGTGTGTGTGTGTGTGTGTGTGTGTGTGTGTGTTTGCCATGTGGATTGTGGACCATCCAGCCTGTGAAAACCAGAAGGACTGTAGGATTCCCACAGCTGGAGTTACAGGCAGTAGTGAACCAACAGATGTGGATGCCAGGAACAGAGCTTGAATCCTCTGGAAGAGCACCACACTCTTAACCACTGAGTCATCACTCTAATATTTCCCATATGTTTGTTTGGTTTTTTTTGTTTGTTTGTTTTGTTTTTAGTAACAGAGACTTCTGCTTTCATAGAGGACAGGCCTTAGCTGGAGGGAAGTGCAAATCCACAGAAATGCTGTATTTCACTATATTTTAATAATGAGCATGACTTACAAGAAATTGTGGATACCCAGCTAATCTTTCCTGGCAGGGTTCCCATTACAACATGACTACTGGTTCATATCTGAAGTGTTTTATGTCTGTTGTGTCCTCAGTAATATAGTGAAATTCACAATCTGAGACTCCAGGACTCAGCTAATCAAAGCTTGTGTCCTCAGTCCTGGTGGTACTGTTCAGGACCCTCCACCCTTTTACTGTTTATCTGGCTTTGGGTAAGTCTGGGAGCAAGTCATGTGTTGGCACTAAGAGGGGACTGGCCTCTACCCCCAGCAGATACACCTTTTCTGTGATGATCATAGTACATCCCGCTGTACACTAACATCTTGAAACCAGCCTTCTGTCTTTATTTGTTTGCAAATAATTTTGGTGATTAGTTATGAGACAAAAGTGTCTATAAGCCATCTGTTCTTTTAAAAATGGTAAAACTATTCCTTTGGTGGAAAAGGGAAAAAGTAAAGAAAAGAAAAGAAACAATAAAGAAAAGCTTTGATCTTAACATATCTAAATTACTGGTTTCTTCTTTAGGTTTTGGTTTTGGTTTGTGTGTGTTCCCTATCTTCAGAGAACAAGTAAAGTTCTGTTTTTTCTTTGTAATTAATTAAAGATATTTATGTGGCTGAAGTAGTCCCATGAAAGACTACATCTTAGACCTGACAAGATACCCATGACCCTTACATAAGTTACCACTGGGGCAATAAGCATGGAAGGTGCACTACTAGCCCACAACACCAAGGTTTGGGGTTCTGTATTTCTTACTATGGGAGTTCAAAATGACAAGGACAATCTGCCCAGGTGAGGCTCCACCAATTGTGAAGAACATTGCAACCTAGCCTGCCTCCTATACCCTAAAAAACATGTCACTATGAAATTCCAGGATAATTGTCTGAAAGAGCCTGGGGAAAATAAAAGGGTGCCTGTCACAATCCAGGTCATCCAGCTCTCCCATCAGATGACTGACAGTTTCTTACTAATGCCACCAGGGCCTTCCTAAGCTGTTCACCTGCTGAATAGTAAGTGACTAAGCATGACACATGCTAGTGAAGTCATAATGACTAATGTGTGAATACTTGGTTTCCTGCAAGCCTAAGAAGTTATGTGTGGCTTGTACTAGAGTATAATGTTACAGAAAATGAGAAATCTACTCACTAGAATTCCAGAAGCCAATTGCTCTGAAATAAAAGCAACCAATTACAGTGTCAGATAAATTACACTTCCTGGGCTGGAGAGATGGCTCAGTGGGTAAGAACACTGACTTGCTGAGGACTATAACGAGATATCTTTATTCAAGTAATACTGGCCAAGCACAAGCCAGAGCATGCCCAGAGGCAGCAAGCTAGGGAGGCCAGAGAGAAGGGGTCACCAGGTGTCTGCGGGCCCCTTAAGAATACCACCTATCCCCCCCACCTCCCACCCCCCTCCCCCCCCCGTCATCCTCAACCTCCCCTGACCACGCCCTCATGGGTGTGGCCAGGCACACCTGCAGGGACTCCTAGGAGGCTAGGCTACAGTGTCTCCCTACAGAGGACCCAGAATTGGTTACTACAGTTCACAAGTACTTGTACTTTTCAGTTCTAGGGTACCCTCTTCTGGCCACCACAGGCACCAGTACAAATGTGCATGTGCACCAAAAGTCACACAGGCACTCACACGTGTATCCACACACACACAAACACACACTTACATACATGCACCACACTCACACATACTCACACACACATACACACATACATACATTCACGCACACACACTGACACATACACAGGCACTCACATGTGTACACACACACACACAAAAAAAATACTATTTTTAACAAGAACCACACTTCCCATAGTTCCAATTATGTGTGAAGACTTCTGCAAAGTTTCAGTTAATCAATTTCCACTTTGTATTAGTCACAGCATTTTTAAATATGTTTGAATTGCCTTTTTTCCAGATTCCTTCCATTGTAGAGAACGGGGTTTATAGGGAGACATAAAAAGAGGGGGAGTCAGAGACACATCCTAACACCTAGAAAGAGAACCTGTGAGTCTCAGATCTGGACAATTTAGGCTCCTTACTGACCTACAAGAGAGAATTGCTCTGAACTGTGTGGATGGCTTGCAAAGGATCCAGGGAAGCAGTAACTGGACAAATTATTCATTTCATGTTGACTTGGGTCCATCTGTTTGCATGTTTGAAATTATATTGTCCTTTCTAGATCCAAAGTCTCAGACATATACAGTAAACTCCCAGGACACAGACTGTGCCTTCACTTTGGTGAGCTACTGTAAACAAACCGGACCCATAGCCTCCAAATGAGGCACTTAGTAAGCTGTACTTCCTGAACTGAGGGAATACACAAATCACCTAGGGATTCTTTAAAATGCAGTCAGGCAGGGTGGGGGTGGAGGGGTGGAGGGGTAGTTGCTGCAGAGTCTGCATCCCTGATGTTGTCCCAAGTGACCTTAATTTTGTCAATCAACACACCATACCTTGGGTCACAAGGAGGAGTACTTTTTTTTTTTCTTTAAAAATATGGTATTTCTGCAGTACAAGTAATTTTGGATAATTTATAACTACCAAAAATTATATCTGCTTTCTGATACGTAGCCATGGTTTAATGTTATATAACATTGAGCCAGTTAGTTCCAGAGGACTTTACACAATGGTTGCAAAATCAGCACATTAGAAAAACAGTTCTGAGCCTTTTTTGACTGAGGCCAACTGAAAATGGCTGGAGTCACAGGCAAATGCACAGAGGCACTCAAGAGGCTTGGAGGAGACTCGTGGCTTGTTAGAACACCAAAACACAGATACTTGTGTGGAGAGTTCATGTGATACATTAAGAAGCCTGAGCCATGCAAATGACCCAGAAGCCTATACTACATGCCATAAAAGCTCCACCATTTGTGCAGCAGGTGCCCTTTGGCACTGACAAACTCTGTTCTGGCCTGCCTCCTCCCTTGGAAGTCTACTATCTTTAATAGGCTATCCCTGCCTCTGTTGTTTAAATGTCTGACCACGTCTTTGTTCCATGACAGGGTTCTTTTTTATTTTTCTAATCTCTTAAACTTAACACTAATTCTGTGGGTGCCCAATGGGAGTCACTCCAAATTGCAGGCATGTGTCAGCCAATCACATGTAAGAGGGGACTTGCCTCTTGAGGACTTCAGGGATAAGATACCCTTGTCAAAAGCCATTAGCCCCTCCAGCTGCAAAGGCTATACATCAAGGCACACTCTAAAATCATGCCCCAAGGTAAGGATTACTAACCTTATGGAAGTCCAAAATGCCTTCTTTTTCTTCTTTTCACCCAAAGAGCATTCCTTTCTTGGCAGCCACACCCTTCCCTGACTCCCTGCCTCTCTCTCTGCCTCCTTCCCCCCAGCCCTTACTCCCTTCTGTCTGTCTTATCTCCCCTCCCTCCTCCCCTCCTTCCCTTCCTTCTTCCATTTGTCATTTCTTCCCTCCCTCCCTCCCTCCTTCCCTCCCTCCCTCCCCCTCCCTCTCTCCCTCTCTCCCTCAATACTCTCCCTCTCTCCCTTCCTCCTCTCCCTCTCTCCCTTTGTTCTTCCTTGCCTTCCTTTCCTGAAGGCTAGTGGGGATGTGCACACGAGGTAGAAAAGGAGCTACCTGGGCGCTTATTCTGAGAGCCAGGTCACAGCCCCAAGGGCACACAAGGAGGCAGGAATGAGGGCAAATGAGAGGGTTGCCTCATCCCACTCCAGAGACCGTCCATTTCTCCTCTCTCCTTGTTGGTTCTCTGGGCTTCCTTACTACATACAGTGCCTCGTCTGACACTGAAATAAGTTTGATACTAACTTGTTTCTTTCTTTTTTTTTTTTAAAGACCCTAATAATCTATTGCAATACTAGCTAGCTCCAATATAGTCCTGCTAATGGGCAAATACCCAAAGGACAAGAACAAAAAATAAACACAACCAATTTTGGTCCTGACCACTCACTGTGCTGGGGAAAGGGGACACAGTACCTGAAAGGAACTCACTATGGGGGGGGGGGGGGCACAGTATCTGAGAAGAACACACTGTGCTGTGGTGGGGACATTATCTGAGAGGAACTCATTGTACTGGAGAGTGGCAATGTCTGAGAGGAACTTACTGTCATCCTGAAGGGGCCGTATCTGAAAGGAACTCACTGTGTTGGGGGGAGCAGTATCTGAGAGGAAATTGTGAGGCTTGGACAGGGATTACTTGCTCAAAATAACATTGATTTTTCCATCCAAAGTGCAGCACCCCCCTGATCAGGAACCCATTGCTTAGGGTTATATCACCCCATGAGGGGATCTATTAGGATAGGGTGGCCATAGCAAGCCTTATGGAAATGAAGATATATAATAGAAACTGCTCACTATGCTAGGATCAGAAAGGTTTCTCAGGGGAATAAACCCTTCTCTTTCTCAACAGGCTAATCAGGGACTTGAGAAAATTCAGATCCTCATCTGGGCTCCCTGCTGTCCACCTCTTAAGCTTGGAAAGATATTACAGTAAGTCTGTTTAACAAGCTTCACATTTAAACTGTTTTTGATTTTACTGGGGATCTCCTTGGGTTTTCTAGGTGATTAGGTTAGGCTCTGTCTTCACTACTGAAGTTTTCTAGCTTGTTTCTATTGAGAGTCTTGGATTAAGGGTTGCTTGGTGTTATGGAGGAAAAAAATCAGATCAATAAACTAACTTCAAAAACTGACAATAATAGATCTAAATAAAAGCTACAAAATCTGTGGTTTGTTAAGTCTATCTTTAGTATATCTATGCAAATATTTATTGTCTACATCTACTTATGTTTTTATATTGTTTACATGGTACCAAACTGATTTATGAGTTAGTAGTCTCACAGACTGAAATTGTTAAATTAGCCCAAATCATTTTGGTTCATCATACAACTGGAATTTTAGGGCAAAAGTCCTGGCTGTGGCAGCTCCCACAGATTAAGTTAGGTCACCGGTTCTAGTAAGTCAATTAAAGAGACAGAGTGATGGTGAGAGACAGAGAGGAATGTTTACTCATTGTTGCTACACTGACAGAGCCAAAGAGAGCTCTGATGGCCCAGGTCTGTCGCTAGGGTACTGACACTGTCTGAAGTAATGGCTGGCTCTCAGGAGCCCATTGCTCCCTTTCTAAAGTGCAGTCTCATCTCAAGGATAATTGCCCTTAGCTGGGGTAGTCTCACTCATTTCTGCTATTCGTGGAATTCAAGGATTGGGAAAATGACTTCCCTTTGCCCTCTAACATGCTCTTGTAGAGAAGAGAGCAGAAAACAGAGGAAAGAACGGAAGTAAGATGAAAGTAGAGCTACCACACTCCCCTCTGCCTTCAGAAGAACAAAAGTAGGAACTATCTGGAGGAGTGTTAACTGTGTTTTGTTGGAATGCTCAAAAGGTAAATAAGACAAAGGAACCATCAAGTAAAAAGACATAAAATGGTTTTGGTATGAAATACCTTTTTGGTTAAAAAAAAAGATTAAAGAGAAAGGCTTTTAGATCAGAAAAGACTGTGTGGTAGTTTTGTATAACAGTAAAGTATTATTCCAAAAGGAGATTGGGAAGAACTGATGACAAAACCAGAAATCTAAGGCTGTTACAGAAGTATGCACTCACACACACACACACACACACACACACACACACACACACACACACACACACTCACACTCGAGCACACACACAACCATTAAAGAGAAAACTTAAGAAGGCATGTATATAATAAAGTTTACTATAATTAAAGGTTAGTAAAATTTTTTTCTAAGGTAGAATATTGCTACATATTCATTTAATCAATCTGCTCAAGACCTAAGCAGAAAACTGCAAAAGTAGGTAGTAGTGCTCCAGATACTCCAAGCTGATTTTTAAATTTGTGTTTGGGGGTGTTCAACAACAGGGATAAAGTAGAGAAAATCCTAAGTGCCCAGGAAAAGTGATTACAGAGACAAGAACAAGCCCAAATAATAATCTTAGCCCTGAAAACAATACATCTTCCAGGCAAAGAAACTTAGAAAAATCCCTGGCTGGAGAGGAAGCTTAAGGCAAGGGCAGTTACTGCTGTGGGACCCCAGGGACCTAGAGAAAACCTAAACAACAACAACAAAAACAGGATTGGCCCTTTTCATGAAGAGGAAAACCACTGTAAGGTATGATGACCCCTCCCTTTGAAGAGAAGTTGGGCCTTTGGCTCCAAAGACACTTGCCCCTGAAGAATGATGCTCTCTGAGGATCCCTAGTGAAGACTCCATCTAGTTTAGGGATTCTCAACCTGTAGGTCCTAACCCCTTCACAGGGGTAGCCTAAGACCATCAGAAAGCACAGACACTTACATTACAATTCACAACAGTAGCAAAATTACAGTTATGAAGTAGCAATGAAAATAATTTTGATGGGGGGGGTCTCCACAACATAAGGAATTATATTATGGGGTTTCAGCATTAAGAAGGTTGAGAACCACTACTCTAGTGACCACAGGTAGTAATTGAATTGAATCACTTAACTCTTGACATGACAAGTAAAAAAAAACATTAATTTTCCTTTCCAATATTGAGGCTTTGTTCTCTGTCTTTATAGATAACTCAATCCTGCGTACTTCATGAATTTGTGTAGTTCCTGGTGCTGATGGGAATGCCCCAAAGCCATAGAAGTTGCTGTTTACCAGCCTCAGCTTTGAGATCTGCCCCAAATGTAGCCTGATAACAAGACACGAAATGTGGCATCCTCATTTAAACTCCCAATTAGGTTCTACAATTAAGGCTACAAAGGGTGGGATCCAAGCATCATGGACCTTGGGTACTGGGCCTTCCTGAAAGCCTGGGAGAAAATGATCCTCATTGGAAGAGACCTTACAGGTGGCTTTTAGCACTCTCATGGCTGTCAACAGGTGTGTTCAAGTCACCAGGAAAAATCAGTTATTCCCCTAGCAAAGGAGCTGTTCCACAGCATAAAGAATGTAACACATCTTCAACTAATATTCCACTGCACCCCAGGTTCTCACTCTTATACTCAAAAGTTAAAGGGTGGAAGACAGCTAAACTACAGGGCCCCATATCCTAACACCCAGACAAGATGGGAATCTGCCCAACATTCAGAGAATAATAGAATTTTGTGTCTTTTGGGATACAAAGGTTCCAGCCAATTTCTAGCATGGAATCCAGACCATCTCTGCAGTGGACAGACAGAATAGACTTTCATGGTTTCTCTTTGACAGGCCTCTGCTCCAAGAAGTAAGTTGTAAGAAGATGGCTCATCACTGTTCAGAGCCCAGCCAGCCACTACACTGGGCCACTTCTGTCCTGGAAAGGACAATGTTTTGCACTCAATGGAGCACTTACTCTGCTTATGGGTTTGCCCTTCCTTCACAGAGTGCTTCTGCCAAAGGAACCATCTGTAGACTTGCAGAACAACTTACGCACTATCACGCTGTTCCATTCAGCACTGCCTTTGACCAGGGAACTTACTTCTTTCCCTGAGAAGTGCACAGTCATGGGATCCACCAGTCTTACCATGTTCCTCACCATCTTGAACCAACAGGCCTGCTGTAGCAATGGGATGGCCTGTTGGAGACACAGTTACAGCACCGATTAAGTGGTAGTAGCCTGGAGGGTTGATGCAGGGTTCTCCCGAAGGCACTATATGCTTTGAATCAATGTCCAGTATATGGTAGAGTTTCTCCCATAGCCAGGATCCATAAGTCCAGAAACCAATCCATAGAAATGGGAAAAGTTCCACTCACTACTACCCTTAGTAACCTATAAGAAAAATGTTTGTTTCCTGTTTCCATGACCTAAAGTTCTACTGACATAGAAGTTTGGGTTCCAGACAGGGAGAATTCCTGCCAGAAGCCACAGCAAACATTCCACTGAAAGCCAAGACTCCTCCCTTGCAGGGTCCTTAACCCAACCATGGAAGGCTGAGCTAGGTCCAAGGAAGGGTAAGTTCACTGCTCATCCATTCCCCAGCCTCCCAGGATCCCAGACAATCAGACATAGCAGGGAGTCTAGTCAAGCAGGAACTCATTTATTACCCCACAGCAAGCAAAAAACTTTTGCAAAAAACTTTTGAAGCAAAAACTGCAGAGCAGGGGAAAACAGCCAGCCAATGGTTTTAAAGGTCAGCCTATCTCATGCCTAGGTGCCCTATACTTTACCTAGTAAACACGAGTTGTTCATGCAGTGACCTCATTTGGTTTGATCATGGCAACCAATCACCCTTTTTTATAAAGGGTGATTATATAAGATTATATAAGTCAGGACTCGAACTCCTGACTTCACCTCAGCGCCATCTTTAACTGGCTCATGTGTCCTTCACCCCTGATCACTTTGGGCATTTGATGCCCTTAAACCAGCAGGCTAAGAAAGAAACAACAATGTTGCGAGGGGCGATAGATCCAGATTATCAGGGAGAAACTGGATTGCTATTCTACAATAAAAGTATGAAAAATTATGTCTGGAGTACAGAAAATCCTTCAGGGTGTCTGTTGATTGTACAATGTTGTGTAATTAAAGTCAAATGGAAACTACAACAGCCTAATCCAGGCAGGATGACAAAGAGCCCAGAAATGAAATTCTGAGTCACTCCTCCAGGAATAGAACCAAGATTTTCTGAAGTAGAAGGTGGAGGAAATACAGAATGAGTAGTAGAGGAAGGTAGTTATAAACCAGCCAAGGCCATGTGACCAGCTGCAGAAAAAAAAAAAGGAGTTTCACTGGAGAATTCTCTAGATAGATTAAAGCCTTTAGATATGTATGTGGGAATTGTTTTATTTGGAACAGGGGTGTTGGTAGTTTTCTAGGGGATCATCATTCCATGGCATGGACAAAGAATTGAATCCTGGGCAAAGACAAAAGATCAAGCAGCTTCATCCTTAGGGATGGAGGAACAGCCTTATCTTTAAGGATGGAGGAACATCTTCATCTTTAAGGATGGAGGAGCAGCCTTATCCTTGGGTATAGAAGAGCAGCCTTATCCTTGGGCATGGAGAGGTCTATGGCTAAAAATCCAGAATCTGGAACAGAACAGAAGCTGGAACAGAAGGTGTCTTGGGTATTTTATAGGACCCCCCAAGATCTTCCCTTTTCCCTATTGGTCCTCTTTGGATAACTGCCCCACACCTCCGCCCCACCCAGCCCCCATGCCTTCCTGCATTTCTCTCCTGGAAATGCCTTCTAGGAATAAGAAGCTGCCGTTTCAAGGCATCCACTTCCATCCTGTCACCCGTGTCCCTCCCGTGTCCCTCTAACTCTCCACCATTAGAAATGGGACTGGATGCTGGGTGTCTAGAAGATTGCCAAATTTGTTCCCTGGTACAGACAAAGGATTAAATTAGGAAAGGCATGTGGCAGAGAAAGAGAAATTGACTCTATCCTTTCTGCATGGGATGGGAGAGGCCTAAGACCGTGTGCCCTCTAAGCACATTACTGGCTTGGGTATTTCATAGTGCTCCCCAGATCCTCCCCTTTCTCTTGTTAGTCCTGTTTAAACACACACGCACTCCAATGCGTTCTTGCTGTTTCTCCTCAAATTGTCTTCTGAGGACAAGAAGCTTCCACTTCAGGGAGCCTGCAGCAGTAGCACTGAAAGTGTGCTTCCACATCTGGGGTCCAAACTCAGACCCCCAGGCTTGCACGGCCATCTCTCCACTCCCCAGAGCTGATTTTGGCTTTGGTTTTGTTGTGAAGAGGGCACTGATCAAACTGATCAGTCCTTAAGATTTTGCTTGTTCATTTTGTTCTTAAACTGAGAAGATATTTATGAACATGTATTCCAAATTTGGGGGGCGGGAAGGGGTGGTTTGAGACAGGATTTCTCTGTGGCTTTGGAGGTTGTCCTGGAACTAGTTCTTGTAGACCAGGCTGGTCTCAAACTCACAGAGATCCGCCTGTCTCTGCCTCCCGAGTGCTGGGATTAAAAGCGCGCTCCACCGCTGCCCAGCTTTAGTAGCTTTGTGCTTTTTAATTTTCTTAATGTAATTTTTGAAGTCATGCAGCCATTTTTATAATGTATTTTGATGATTATTTAGAGTTACATAAAGTTTCTCATAAGGACTTTAAGCTATTCATATGATAAGAACTTTTTCTTTCTTGTATGCTTGATTTGAAAGCACTGGTTTTGTGACTTTACCTTCCTCCCATCAGGGGTGGAGGCAGAAGAATCTTGAGAGCTCATTGGCCAGCTAGCCTGGTGTACACCCAGGTCAACAACAAAAGAGATCCTGGTCTCAAACAAGGTGAAAAGCTAGGACTGGCACTGAGATTCTCATCTAACCTTCTTAAGCATGTCATAGCAAGTGTGTGGGAGCACTTACAAGAAAACCACAAACAGCTAAGATTTAATCTTAGGGATGCCATGTATCTGGCAAGCGTCCCATGAGTCTCCCCTGGTTTTATGACTATACTTTCTTCCATTCAGAGGTAATGCCTAATATTTACAGTGTTGGAAGTTTAGCCTTTTTTATACCTGCAATATAGGAATTAAAATGATTAAAGAAAGTGCAGTAATTCCATTAAACCAAAATTTTCCATATTCTCTTATTCCCATAAGTTTTTCATTTAATCTTTGGTGAATATCTGGTTCATTACGCTGTCTGAAATGTGTGCACTTTGGGTGTATTTGACCCCGCCCAAGGGACACTTATCAACACAGGAACCTGGGTAGGGGAGACAAATGAAGGACAGGAGACATAAGGAACGAGAGCAAGTTGGGGATACTGATCAAGCTCTAATTTTATTAAAATGAAAGGCAGAGTTTTTATGGCAGTGATGGGGAGGTGCTTCCCAGGGTGGGGGTGGCAGTAAAGGAATGCTCAGCCAGGCAGGAACTGTTGCAAGGAGATGTGCTATCTGGCCTGCCTGCCTAACTGCAGGTGGTCATTTGAGAAACAGCTCTAAGAAGAGGAAGCAGAAATTTAAGCTTGGGGGTTATCACAAGGGCTTTCCTCAGGCTCATTACTGTTAATTAGGTTGGCTCCCGGCATGTGCTTAGACAAGAAGTTCTGCAGAGCTGCCCCAGCAGACACTGCCTTTGTGAATGAAGTAGACTATACTCGAATTAGCAATGGTGGTGTTCCCTAAAAAGAACAGCACCAGTAGTAGAGCTTCAGCACCATTGCGAATGCTGACCACTTTAGTGTACAGTAGAGCAAACTCAAGCCTATTCAAATGGAGACTCATATGTAGACCACTGGGCTCTACTTAGTCAGCCAGAGGGTACAATGGCCCCTTAAGGAAACAAAGAACCAAATTAGCAAGTATTTACTGAGCATCCTCAGAGAAAGAGTATTGGTACAAATGTTTATCTCACAGCAGGTCCACAGAAGCTATTTTGTTCCCTGAGACAGATTTAGCTTCTAGGATTGGCCCAACATTCCTTGAAGGAGTTTGCCTGGTCCAGTGTGAGGTGGACCTACTTGACTGCACTTAAATATTAAACCTCTCCTAGCACAGCTGTCCCAACGTCAGTGCTGAGTAGGAGTCAGGAAGTCTTCTTGAAGTCTGTAACAACCATCGCAATAGATTGGTATCTTTCAAACAGTAGTTCACTAAGTCAACTACTAAGACACAACCCACACAGTTTCTTAAAATGATGAATAGAAAAGGGAATATCTAGGTTTTTCAAAAGATCATGTCAGTAAGTCTAAGGGTTGTTTTGTGAACTATATATTGTGACTGTCAAAGGTGAGAAGCAGTAAGAGAGTAGAATAAAGATGGGGAATATGCATGTGAGTAGATGGTCTTACATTTACTGGTCATCTAACATTTTTCAAAGAGATGAAATAGTTCTCAGATTTTCCAATTTCTGCATGAATTTTAAGTTAATTTGTACTGGCTATGCTTTCCTGTTTTAACAGACTATTGTTTGAGCAATCACAGGTTTTAGGTTCACAAAACTGAGAGGGAAGTCCAGGGATTTTCCTGCATCCTAGCTGCCTCCACAAATGCACAGCTTCTCCTGGTCAACACCTTTCTTCATGGCACTTCCTTTGTTCTACTGACATTTTATTACCACTCAAAGTCCATAGTGAACATTAGGGCTCACTCAGTATTATGTATTTTATGTATTTAGGAAAATGTATTTGATATAGATCCACTATTATAATATCTTACAGAGTGATGTCATTGCCCTAAAAATCTTCTGTGTCTTCCTGTCAAAGCATTCCTTTTCATTGATCTCTTTCTGATGTTTCTATAATTTTGCCTTTTCCAGAATGCAGTTATTTTGCATCACAGTGTATCAATTCATTACAGATTGGCTTCTCTTTTGTTCTGTGCATCCTTTCATGGCTTGATAACTACTGTTTGTGGTTCTGACTAATATTGCAGTTAGCCATTTGCTTGTAATCTTAGTTCATTTTGTGTTGTAATATAACAAAGAACCCGAAACTGGGTACTTTATGAAGAAAAGAGGCTTGTTTTGCTGTGGTCCTGTAGACTAGATTGGGCAACCACATCCAAGGAAGGCCTTATGATGTAGGAGATGGCATCCCATTCTCCAGTAGCAAATGGTGGGTGCAGAAGAAAAGTCATGTGGTGAGAGGAAGAGAAAGTGAATTAAGAAAGCCAAAATTGCCAGTAGTGGTGGTACATGCCTTTAATCCCAGCACTCTCAGGAGGCAGAAGCAGGAGGTTCTCTGTGAATACAAGGCCAGTCTAGTCTACATAGTGAGTTCCAGGGCAGCCAGGGCTATGAAAAGAGGCACTGTCTCAAAAAAACCAACAATAAAAGAAAGCCAAACTTAATTTATAATAGCTTGCACTGGCAGACTAGAATCCAGTCCCACAAATCATAAGCTGCTTCACAGAGAAAAGCATTAATTCTTCTGAAGGGCAATGCCACCGATGGTCTCATCAACATGCACTGGGCTCCTGATCTTAAAGTTACCAGTTCCCAACACCACTGCAGAATCAGTTTGTTGATGTCCTGAAAACACTTGACTGAATTTCTGAACCACATTGGAAAGAACCAACAAATGACAGTCTTAAAGATTTGCATCTGTGATCATGGGATGTCTCCCAATGTAATTAATTCTTGGTTTCTTCATCAGACTACTGTAGTTTCCCCCATAGTCATCTGTGCATATTTCATTAGATTTCTGGCCAAGTATTTTCATTTGAGTATGCTAATGCAAGTGGTAATATATTTTTAATCTTAAATCATACTTGTTTATTCTTACTACATGATGAAATGGTTGGGCTTTGGATATTAACAACACACTCTACAATCGCACCATAATTTCTTATTGATTCCAGAAAATGTTATTTTTTCAGATTTTCTACATAGCTATTATGTCATTTATGAACATTCCCATTTCTACACCTTTTGTTTCCTTTTCTTGCTGTATCACCTAGGATTTCTGGTACAATGTTAAAAGCAATGGTGTAAGAAAATACCCCTTCCTTGTGCCTGCTCTTACTAAGAAAATTTTACTGTGTTTCTCACCATTTATTATGACACCATTTATTATTATTTTGGACCATTAAGCCCAAATAACTATAATTCTGAATGCTGAGATCTTGAAAGACAAAAAGAATCCCAAACGTCTAAAATCCTAAAATATCAAAAATTTGAAAATGAAATTTTGGAACTGTGTATATATGGTGGTGTAGGCAGACCTGGAGTCTAGCCTCAGTCATGCTAGACAGACACTAAGCTATATCACTGGCCAAAAATTAAAGTTCAATGAAGAATAATTTATTTACATTTTAAAGGAGGGGTTGAGAAATGTAAAAAAAAATGTGATGGAACACCAAACAGGCCACTTTATACTATAGAATAGGTAATAATAACATAAATACATTTACAAATATAAGCATACAGGTAATGATGTCCACATTGGGATAATGGTTATGAGCAGATAAACGGCATTCATAAATAGGTCAAAAGTAATTTTTTTCATTCTGGTTGACAATTGAGCACATCTGAATCCATGACTGATGTCATCTGGAATACTGAAGAGCCAAAGTCTTGGATGACAACAGTTAAAAGGAGTGATCAATTGACCACTGCACATGGATATCTTTTTTCCATTAAAACAATCTTTTTTATTTTACATACCAATTCCAGTTTTCTCTCTTTCCTCCTCCTCCTCCTCCTCTCCCTACTCCACCCACTGTCCCTCCACCCCACCCCCCATCTACTCCTCAGAGAGGGTAAGTCCTCCCATGGGTAGTCAAAAAGTCTGCCACATCATTTTGAGGTAGGAGCAAGGCCCTCCCCTCTGTATCTAGGCTCAGCAAGGTATCCCTCCACAAGGAATGGGCTCCAAGAAGCAAGTTCATGAACTAGGGATAAATCCTGGTCCCACTGTCAGTGGCCCCATAAGCTGTGCGAGCCACCAATTGTCACCTACATACAGAGAGCCTAGTTCCCTCTCATGCAGGTTCCCCTGCTGTCAGTCCAAAGTCAGTGAGCCCCCACTTGCTCAGGTCAGCTGTTTCTGTGGTTTTCCCATTATGATCTTACCCCTTTGCTCATATTATCACTCCTCTCTCTCTTTGACTGGACTCTGGGAACAGTGCTTAGTTGTGGATCTCTGAATCTGCTTCCATCAGTTACTAGATAAAGGTTCTAGGATGGAAATTAAGGAAGTCATCAATCTGATCACAGGGGAAGGCCAATTCAGGTACTCTCTCCACTATTGCTTAGAGTTTTAGCCAGAGTCATCCTTGTGGATTCCTGGGAATTTCCCTCATGCCAGGTTTCTCGATAGCCCCATAATGCCTCCCTCTATCAAGATAATTCTTTCTTTGTTCCACCTCTGTCCTTCCCCATCTCAACTACCCTCATCATCCTCCACCTCTCCTTTTCCCCCTGTGCTCTTCCCCCATGCTCCCAGTTCTTCTCAGGAGATTTTGTCTACTTTCCCTTCCCAGGGGGATCCATGTATGTCTCTCTTAGGGTCTTCCTCTGTTGGGCCCAAAAAGGTTCAGATTGGAGGCCCAGTGTAATCTCCTGAGCCTGACTTGAGTTTAAGGCTCAGATGTGAGGCCCAGTATATCCTCCTGAGCCTGGCTAGAGTTTGGTGACCTGTCTCTGGTCTGTAACCTCCACATGGGGGTGACTCTGCAAGGCCTGATGTAAGACTGCCCCTGCCTAGCTACCTGCCAGCTTGGTGGAATATTATTGGCCCTTACTCTTCAGGTCACCTTACCCCATCCTAAGATTCCCATTCCCTACCTCAGCCCTATATAAGTTCCTGCCTATTTGAGTAAATGGAGATCCTGCTTCGACAAATCTCCCAACTCACTGCATATTTTCTCCCCAGTAACCAGGATGGGGGAGGGTCTGAGTTGTCCAACACTCACCATCCTGCTCAGCACAGAGAAGAGACCACTGGGCCGGCCCTGCCCCAGTTCTACCTGCCAGAGGACCTGGTACCTACCTGAAGGGACCAGCTCCCCGTTTTGTCAGCCATAAAAGCCTAACACGTTCTTGCCTGACCTTGCCTTGGTCACTAGGAGGTCAGATGCCTGCCTCATGGCAAGGAACTAATCAGAAGTTAGCTAGCAGGGCTATGCTTTATGGCTCTGGGTGTGCTTTACAGACAAGTGCACAGCAGAGACATACAGAACATAGCAACTGCCCTGGGAGGGCCTATGGGCCATAACAACCAGTTGACCAATCAACACAGGGCAAGTCCTCCAAGCCTGGAGGCACACCAATCCTGAGCCTGTGCATACCCCTATACACTCCCCTTACGTTGCCCTATAAGACCTCTTTCCTGTGGTTTCTCGGGGTCTTTCCCCAGCCATCCGCCATGGTGGATGGATGAAAAGCCCGAGCTAATGGGGTTGGTTCGTTAAACAACTGCAAATAAAGCCTCTTGCTATTTGCATTAAGCATTTGTCTCTGCCTGGTGATTGGGGTTGCCACAGTCCTGGGCCGAAATCCTGGGGGCCTGAGCCACATGCGGGTGGGGGTGTCTTTAAACTCCTTTCCTAGCTTCTCCAGGCTTGTGGACTATAGACTGGTTGTCATTTGTTTTATGTCTAATATTCATTTATGAGTGAGTACATACAAGGTTTGTTTCTCCGGGGCTGAGTTATCTCACTCAGGATGGTTTTTGTTTTTTGGTTTTTGGGGGTTTTTTTTGGTTCTTTTTTTTTTTTTTTACTTAAATCCATTTACCTGTAAATTTCAAGATGTCATTGTTTTTCACTGCTGAGTAGTACTCCATTGTATAAATGTACCACATTTTCTTTATACATTCTTCAGTTGAGGGGCATCTAGGTTGTTTCCAAGTTCTGCTGCTATGAACATAGTTGAGCAAATGTCCTTGTTGTATGAGGCACATACAGTTATTTAAGGAACCAAGATCTTGCAGCATTTTTTCTTTTCCAAATGTAGAAATTCAAAATTAGAAAAAGTCTATTCATTTATTGAAAGCATATCTCTGCATACACACAGCATAAATCAGAACCCTCTAAGTCTTCCCAGTTATGCCCATCCCCCAGTACTAGAAATGATGTGGATACTAAATATACAGCATGGCAAATTATTTTTTAGTACAATATTAAGGAAAAACTTTAAAAATTAAGGAATTTTTAAAATTTGATATATAAAAATATATGTACTGGTATATTGTGTCCGGTGGCATGTTGGCTGCCAATCAAAGCTGCCAGTCTTTCCTGACCATTGTATTCTGAAGTCTTACACCATCAGGCACAGTGGAATTTGGGTTTGGCCTTTGGTTTTGTTTTTCTTTTGGAAGAGTGACTTGTATTTGGAGTTTTCCTGTCCTGGCAGCCACTCTCAAATACCTGACATAGAAACTTCATATTAATTATAAATGCTTGGCGGATAGCTCAGGCTTATTACTATCTATCTCTTACATTTAAATTAACCCATATATCTTACCTACCCTCTGCCACGTGGCTGTTCCTTCTTTCAATATAGCATATTCATCTTGCTTCTCTCGGCAATTCCAGAGACTTCCCTGACTCTGCCATTCTTCTTCCCATCATTCTCTCTGCCCTGAAAATCCTGCCTAGCTATTAGCCAATCAGTTTTTTCATTAAAAATTCGAGAACACATTTTCACAATGTGATTATTCATATTCACATAGTCACTGGAGGCTTATTTCACAGCATTCCCCCCTTTTGCCTAAATAAAAAGGAAGATTTTTAACTTTAACATAATAACATTATATAAAACAATGCATTTGTATTTGGCAAATTTGAAGAAAATATTCTATTATTTAACTTATATTTGTGAGTCCAAAGTTTTATACCTAATTTACCTTTTATTATGACTAAGAAACACTTTAAATCTAATCTTCACCTCCATCAAAGCCCCCAGAAGGATGAAATGTTACCTTCAACACAAACATCTGGCTTCCTGGACAATCACCCTAGGCTCTTCTGTAACATTGAGGCATCCTACTCTCACCCACAGGCCTAATATATCTGAAAGACATTTCTGAGAAGCAGGGAATTTTGAAGGACTGTCCTACCTTGTCTTGGCAAAGTTTTGCAATTGCTTTCATTTGTACACTGTCAGCAGTTGAAGCAAGGGCAGTTCCTTTGCTCATATGGCTAACTTTTGCCATAAAGAAAACAAACTCCTTACAGAGGTTCTTTAGTGACCAACATCTTCTTTGATGTAGATTAGTGCTCTCAGGAGAGAACATTTCTCACTGTCATGAAAGGCCTTAGTTTACTAAAGATATTAAATGCCATATTCTAAGGTCTTTGAAGTGTTTGAAGACCATCCATCTATATAAATATATCTGTGTATGACCTTGAAAACATACCTAACATGACTAAAAGTTTGATTACTATAGATGAATATTAATCTGTATTTCTTAATTATACATTACATTCTTAAAGGAGTTGCATAAGATTAATACCCCAAGGAAGAGTAGAAACATATCTTATGGTTAAAAAATAAACCAAAATCCACACAAATCTGAAGTATTTTAGATTAATAGCTGTTTTTGATTTAAGTAGATTCAATAATCTACTTTTTAATCCTATCATTTCTATATCCCCCTTTTTTCTTTTCAGAACAAGATCCCTGAAACTAATCTCCTTTGTTCGAGTTTTTCTTTTACCATTACCAATAACAACTTGTAAACAACCCCCTAAATGTGTTTAGTAGAATCCATAAGTGAATCTGTCTGGGCCATATTCTTTCAGTCTTACACAGTTTATTTCTATTGATTTAATTTCTTTAACAATATAGGTTTATCCATATTGTCCACATATTCATTTGTGAGAATTGGGGCATATAATTTCAAGGACTTGGCAAATTTTGCCTGTATTATCAAAATTTTAGGCATAGATTAGCCCCAGTATTTTTGCCCTTTGCAAGCTTAGTGACCACCAATAAAGACCTCTTTCATTTTTGATATTAGTTATTCATAGCTATTTCTTTTTCTTTAGGTTTGTTAAAACTTTTCAAAACAACAACTTTGGGGCTTCTTTTTCTCTGTTTTCAATCTTATTGACTTCTGTTCTATCTTTTAATGTCTTTTCCTTTGGCTTGTTTTGGATTTAATTTGCTCTTTTTTTCAAGTTTCCTATATTGGTAACTTAGATGACTGGATTCAGATCTTATTCTCTAATATATGCACTCAATGCTATAAATTCCTCTTGAAATATCTTTAAGAGTGTGTTGTTTAATTTTCAAGTAATTGAGAATTTTTAGCTAATTTTCTGCTATTGACTTATAATTTAAATCCATTGTGGTATAGCTTCTTGATACATGACTTATACAGTATAATGTATTCTATCATGTGATGGGGGAGGACCTTCTGTGTATATGTTTGTCTTATTGGTTGATGAATAAAGCATTGTTGGCCAATAGGAAAGCAAGATAGGTGGGCCTAGGAGTCGAGGAGGATTCTGGGAAATGCAGTAGGGACAGAGTCGCCATGTGAGCCCAGGAAGACAGGACACTTGCTGCTGGCATCCTCAATAAGTTTAATGTAGTTTAATAGTTATAGTTGACAATTCAGACTGAGCTAGCAGATAAGAAATCCTAGTCATTGGCCAGCATCATTGTACCTAATATTAATCTCTGTGTGTTATTTTGGGCAACCACATGGTGATGGGGCTCCGGTAGCTGGCAGAAAGATTTATTGTTACAGTCTGATGTGCCATGTGAGCTTGAGAAGAGACTGCCTTCAGCTGTTGTAAAATGCAGTCTATCAATGTCCATCATACCCAGATAATGGACACTGCTATTAATTTGGTTCAATTATATCCTTCTTGGTTTCCTACTTGTTGTAGGTGCTCCTTTGATGTACCTATGTACAGATGACATTTTCATCTGTAACTCATCATAGCAGAAAATTAGTCTATTTCTCTTTGCCACTGTCAACTTTATCTCACATACTTTGGTGCTCTGCTGTTGAGCAAATATCTATTGAGGGTCATCATGTCATTCCATAGTGCCTGACACATTTTCTTGTGCCTTCCAATTAGTGTTAAAATAGGATATCCTTCTTCATCCATTTTCTTTCAGGCATATGCTTTATTATATCCAAATTGGGTTTCTTGTAGACAATACATAGTTGGATCTTGTTTTTGTTGTTGTTGTATTTGTTTTTCTGAAATAAGATCTTGATATATATATATATATATATATATATATATATATATATATATATCTCAGGTTGGCTTTGAATTTGATATGGGTCACAAGCTGTCCTCAAATCTATGATTCTCATACTTTAACCTCCTGAGAGTTGAGAACATAGTCAGGTACATGTACTACCATACCAAGTTGGAGGCTTGTTTTTTCAAATCTACACTGATACTCTGTCTTTTAATTGATACATTTAGATCATTGCTGTTCAAGGCAATTATTGAGACAGCTGAATCAATAGCAAATTATTAGTCCTTTATACCTGTCCTCTTGTTTTATCTGTTTTTGTCTTTTACTCATTTTCTGCCTTTTATGATTTCAACTAAGCACTAAGCACTTTATATAATCCATGTTATATCATTTAGCATAGCATATTTTTAATGTTAGTAGTTTCTATAGATTATTCAACATACATTTACAACTAATATTTTTGTGCCCAAACTCTGAACTCCAAAATCACCAAGAGACCTGATTTGATGTCAAACAAAGAGTCTTTCAATAATTAATGAGTTAACTGTATTAGCTCAAGTCCTCCATCTTTCTGACACAGGGGGTGGAGCAAGATGGACCCAGAGGGACCATGGGGCAGAGAATATATTGGGGTTGAGCAAGGGGAGTGTCTGGGGGGCTGCTAGTTGCACAGCAACAGTCACGGGATTGGTGCACCTCTGAGCTTGTACAACTTGTCCTTTGTTGATTGATTGGCTGCACATGCAGGAATTGTTGTTTGGCCTAGAGGCCCTCCCAGGGGGGTTGCTATGCTCTATATTCCAGAGCCCACCAGCTAACTTCTGATTGGTTCCTTGCCACATGGCGGGTATCTGGTGGTTTATTCCCAGTAATTAGGGAAGGTCAGGATCTCAGCATATGCTGATGAATCAAAGGACTACATTTTGCTGGGTCTTTTCTGCAGCCTGTCATGGCTGCCAAAGCAGCAGGCTGGAGAGGGTCTGGTCCCTTCAATAGAAACCTACTTTCAAATAACAATATAATAAGTACAATTTCAAAGGCAGTACCCCAAACTTACAGTAAGAAAAGCATTCTGATTTGTCCATTCTTCGAATCACTGTCATTTCTGTCACTTGTACAAAAGGAAACTATGCATACGTGTATTTTTGCATATGCAATTCTCTGTTGCTGCTGCTTCAAACTGTCTGCTCAGTCACTAAAAATAAGAAAAGACTGCATTTGCTTCACGCATTTATTATTCTCCATATCCTTCCCTTTAAAAGCTTTCAATATTTCTTGCCAGGCAAGTGTGCTAACAACAATTCCCTTCAATTTTATATTTGTCTGAGAAGGTCTCCATTTTTTATGGATAATTTCAGAGAATACAGACTTTTAGATTGGTACATGGTGGCTTTTTGTTTGGTTGGGGTTTTTTGATGTTGTTGGTTGGTTGGTTAGGTATTTTGTTGTTATTGTTGGTTGGTTGGTTTGGGTTTTGTTTGATTGGGTTTTTTGTTGTTGGTGGTTGGTTGGGGTTTTGTTGTTGTTGTTGGTTGGTTGGTTGGTTGGTTGGTTTGGGTTTTGTTTGGTTGGGTTTTTTGTTGTTGTTGGTTGGTTAGGGTTTTGTGTTGGTGGTTGGTTGGGATTTTTTGTTTGGTTAGTTTTTTGTTGTTTTGGTTGGCTGGTTGAGGATTTTGTTTGGTTGGGGGTTTTTTGTTGTTGATTGGTTGGTTGGTTGGGTTTTTGTTTGGTTGGGGTTTTTCTTGTTGTTGTTGGTTGGTTAGGGTTTTTTGTAATTAATTTTTATTAGTTCAAATTAGGAACAAGCTTGCTTCACATGTCAATCCCTTCTCCCTCCCCTCCCCCTCAAGCCTCTCTCCCATACCTCCCCCCCAACCCCACACCTGCCTCCCACACCATCCACCCTCCACTCCCCTGTCAGGGTAGGACCCTCTACGGGGCCCCATAAAGTTCACCACATCATCCTGGGTAGGGCCTAGGCTCTCCCCCATGTGTCCAGGCCAAGAGTGCATCCCTTCACGTGGGATGGGCTCTCAAAGTCCCTTCTTATACCAGGGAAAAATAATAATCCACTTTCAGGGCCCCCCCTAGAGTGCGGAGGCCTCCTCATTGATACCCATGTTCAGGGGTCTGATTCAGTCCTGTGCTGGCCTCCCAAACAGCAGTCTGGGGTCCATGTGCTCCCTCTTGTTCAGGCCAGCTGATTCTGTGGGTTTCAACAGCCTGGTACTGATCCCTTTGATCTTCATTCCTCCCTCTCTGCAACTAGGTTCCAGAGATCAGTTCAGTGTATATCTGTGGATGTTTGCCTCTGCTTCCATCAGCCACTGGATGAGGGCTCTTGGGTGTAATAAAAAGTAGTCATCAGTCTCATTAAAGGGGAAGGAATTTTAGGTTTTCCTCTCCACCATTGCCTACATTGTCAGTTCTTGTCATCCTTGTAGATCTCTGGAAATCTCCCTAGTGCCAGATCTCTCCTAGGACCTATAATGGCTCCCTATGATATGGTACTTCTCATCCTTCTCTGAGCTATTCTTCCCCCATACTCAATATTTCTGATCCTGCATTTCCTCCTCTCCTCTCCTCCTCTCCTCCTCTCATTCTGGCAGCTCCCTGTCCCGTACCCTCCTGCTCCCAATTAGGTAATGAGATCCTGCCCCTTCCCATTTTCTGGGGTCCATGCATTTTTCTCTTAGAGTCCTTCTTGTTTCCTAGTTTCTTAGGTGAAGAGGATTGTAGGCTGGTAATCATTTGCTCTATGTCTAAAATTCATATATGAGTGAGTACATACCATAATTGTCTTTTTGTGACTGGGTTACCTCACTTAGGATGGTTTCTTCTAGTTCCATCCATTTGCCTGCCAATTTCAAGATTCTGTTACTTTTTTCTGCTGTAGTACTCTATTGTATAAATGTGCCACAATTTTTCTTTCTATTCTTCAGTTGGGGGGCATCTAGGTTGCTTCCAGGTTCTGGCTATTACAAACAATGCTGCTATGAACATGGTTGAACAGATGTCCTTGTTGTATGAATGTGCTTCTTTTGGGTGTGTGCCTAAGAGCACAATTGCTGGATTTTGTGGTAGACAGATTCCCATTTCCCTGAGGAGTTGCCATACTGATTTCAAAAGTGGTCTTACAATTTTGTACTCCCACCAGCAAAGGAGGAGTGTTCCTTTTTCTCCACATTCTCTCCAGCATAGATTGTCATTGGTGTTTTTTTATTTTAGCCATTCTTATTGTAGGAAATTACCAATACGGAGTCAGGTAGAAATATAAGGGTATTTAATAGGGAAAAGCCTTACTTACAGAGCAACTGGCAGGTTTAAGATGGTATCTCAGAGTTGTTTTGAGTTGCATTTCTCTGATGGCCACGGATTTTGAGCACTTTCTTAAGTGTCTTTCAGCCATTTCAGATTCCTCTGTTGAAAATTCTCTATTTAGTTCTGCACACCACTTTTTAATTACATTGTTTGGTGTTTTGGTGGCTAGCTTCTTCAGTTCCTTGTATATTTTGGAAATCATACATCTTTAGATGTGGGGTTGGTGAAGATCTTTTCCCATTCTATGGGCTGTCCTTTTGTCTTACAGACTGTGTCCTTTGCCTTACAGAAGCTTCTCAGTTTCAGGAGATCCCATTTATTAATTGCAGATCTCAATATCTGTGCTACTGGTGTAATGTTCAGGAAGCAGTCTCCTGTGCCAATTTGTTCAAGGGTATCTCCCACTTTCTCTTCTACAAGATTCAGAGTGGCTGGATTGATGTTGAGATCTTTGATCCATTTGCACTTAAGTTTTATGCATGGCGATAGATATGGATCTATCTGCAGTCTTCTGCATGTCCGAATCCAGTTGTGCCAGCATCATTTTTTGAAGATGCTGTCTTTCTTCCATTGTATAGATTTAGCATCTTTGTCAAAAATAAGGTGTTCATAGGTGTGCGGGTTAATATCAGGGTTTTCAATTCAATTCCATTGGTCTACCTGTCTATTTTTGTGCCAATACCAAGCTCTTTTCAGAAATATGGCTCTATAATAGAGCTTGAAGTCAGGAATGGTGATGCCTCCAGAAGATCCTTTATTTTACAGTGTTGTTTTGGCTATCCTGGGTTTTTTGATTTCCATGTGAAGTTGAGTATTATTCTTTCAAGATCTGTGAAGTACTGTGTCGGGATTTAGATGGGGATTGCATTGACTCTGTAGATTACTTTTGGCAAAATTGCCATTTTTACTATATTGATTCTACCCATCCAAGAGCATGGGAGATCTTTCCATTTTCTGGTATCTTCTTTAATTTCTTTCTTTAAAGACTCAAAGTTCTTACTGTACAGGTCTTTCACTTTTTTGGTTAGTGTTATCCCAAGATATTTTATGTTGCTTGTGGATATTGTGAAAGGTGATGTTTCTCTGATTTCTTTCTCATTGCATTTATCATCTGTATATAGTAGGGCTACTGATTTTTTTTTGAGTTAATTTTGTATCCTGCTACTTTGCTGAAAGTGTTTGTCAGCTGTAGGAGTTCCCTGGTAGAGATTTTCTGGTCACTTACATAGATGATCATATCATCTGCAAAAAGTGAAAGTTTGACTTCTTCCTTTCCAATTTGTATCCCTTTAATCTCCTTTTCTTGTCTTATTCCTCTAGCTAGAACTTCAAGTACAATATTGAAGAGATATGGAGACACTTGACAGCCTTGTCTTGTTCCTGATTTTAGAGGACACCCTTTGAGTTTCTCTCAATCTAGTTTGATGTTGGCTGTTGGCTTGGTGTATATTTATCATGTTTATATATGTTCCTGTTATTCCTGTTCTCTCCAAGATCTTTATCATGAAGGGATGTTGGCTTTTGTCAAAGGCTTTTTCAGCATCTAGTGAGATGATCATGTGGTTTTTCTTTTTTCAGTTTGTTTATATGGTGGATTACATTAATGGAATTTATGTTGAACCATCCTTGCATCCCTGGGATGAAGCCTACTTGATAATAGTGGATGATTTTTCTGATGTGTTCTTGGATTCAATTCGCCAATATTTTGTTGAGTATTTTAGCATCGATGTTCATGAGGGATATTGGTCTGTAATTCTCTTTTTTGTTGTATGTTTGTGGGACTTGGGTATCAAAGTGATTGTAGCCTCATAAAATGAGTTTGGCAATGTCGCTTACGCTTCTATTGTGTGGAACAATTTGAGGAGTACTAGTATTAGCTCTTATTTGAATTTCTGGTAGAATTCTGCGGTGAAGTCATCTGGCTCTGGGCTTTTTTTGGTTGGGAGGCTTTTGATGACTGCTTCTATTTCATTAGGGGTTATAGGTCGATTTAAACTGCTTATCTGTTCTTGGTTTAATTTTGGTAAATGATATCTATTCAGAAAATTGTTCATTTCCTTTAGATTTTTTAATTTTGTGGAGTACAAGTTTTCAAAGTGTGACCTGATGATTCTCTGGATATCCTCTGTGTCTGTTATTATATCCCCCTTTTCATTTCTGATTTTGTTAATTAGCATGCTCTCTCTCTGCCATTTGGTTAGTTTGGCTAGAGGTTTGTCTATCTTGTTGATCTTCTCAAAGAACCAACTCTTTGTTTCATTGATTCTTTTAATGTTTTCCTAGTTTCTGCTTTATTCATTTCAGCCCTCAGTTTGATTATTTCCTGGCATCTACTCCTCCATGGTGAGTTTGCTTCTTTTTGTTCTAAAGCTTTCAGTTGTTCTGTCAATTCTCTATTGTGACTATTCTCCAGTTTCTTCATTTGGGCACTTAGTGCTATGAACTTTCCTCTTAGCACTGCTTTCAGAGTCTCCCATAAGTTTGGGTATGTTGTTTCTACATTCTCATTAAATTCTGGGAAGTCTTTAATTTCACTTTTTATTTTTCCTTGACACAGGAATTGGGTGTTATTCAATTTACATGAGTTTGTAGGTTTTCTGCAATTTGTATTGCTATTGAATTCTAATCTTAAAGCGTGATGGTCTGATAAGATACAGGGGGTTATTTCAATTATTTTTCCTATGTGTGGAGGTTTGCTATATTGCGCTATGTTGTTCCATGTGGTGCTGAGAAGAAGGTATATTCTTTTGTATTTGGATGGAATGTTCTATAGATGTCTGTTAATCCCAATTGGGTCAGAAGTTCTGTTAGATCCTTTGTTTCTTTGTTAAGTTTCTGTCTGGTCTTCCTGTTAGTCATGAAAGAGGGGTGTTGAAGTCTAACACTATAAGTGTGTGTGGTTTGAGCTTTAGTAATGTTTCTTTTACAAAAGTGGATACCTTCATATTTGGGACATAGATGATCAGGATTGAGAGTTCATCTTGATGGACTTTCTGTAGTGCTGGATTTGTGGATATGTATTTTTTAAGTCTGGTTTTGTCATGGAATATCTTGTTTTCTCCATCTATAGTGATTGAAACCTTTGCTGGGTACAATAGTCTGGGTTGGCATCCATGTTCCTTTAGTGTTTGTAGGAAATCTATCCAGGACCTTCTGGCTTTCAAAGTTTCCATTGAGAAGTCAAGTGTAATTCTTATAGGTCTGCCTTTATATGTTACTTGACCTTTTTCCTTTGCTGTTCTTAATATTTTCACTTTGTTCTGTAGGTTTGTTGGTTTGATTATTATTTGGCAAGAGGAGTTCTTTTTGTGGTCCAGTCTATTTGGTGTTCTGTAAGCTTCTTGTACTTTCATAGGCATATCCTTCTGTAGGTTGGGGAAGTTTTCTTCTATGATTCTGTTTAATATGTTTTCTGTACCTTTGATCTGTATTTCTTCACCTTCTTCTATATCTATTATACTTAGATTCTGCCTTTTCATGGTGCCCCATATTTCCTGGATATTTTCTGTTAGAGATTTGTTGGACTTGAGATTTTCCTTGGTCAATAACTGTATATCCTCTATCAGGTCTTCAACAACTGAGATTCTCTCTTCCATCTCTTGTATTCTATTGGTTATACTCACATCCTTAGTTCCTAATCAATTATCCAGCCTTTGTATTTCCAGTATCCCCTCATTCTGTGTTTTCTTTATTGTTTCTATCTCAGCTTTCAAGCCTTGAACTGTTTCCAGTGCTTCCTTCACTTGTTTGATTGTTTTTTTCTTTAGATTCTTTAAGAGAATTACTTATTTCTTGAATTTTTGTTTGTTTTTTCTTCTACTTCTTTAAGAAATTTTCTTATTTCCTCTTCAAGTGTCTTGAACATCTTCATGAATTAGATTTTTAGGTCTGACTCTTCTTCTTCCTCTTTGTTGATCTTTTCAGATCTTGCTGGTGTGGAGTCCCTAGATTCTGGTGGTATCATATTGGTCTTTCTGTTGAGTGTGTTCTTATTCTGCCTTCTTCCCTTCACTTCTTCCAGTGGGTGCAGGTGTGGTCTCTCTATCTCCTCTTGTCCCACGGTTGGTGTGTGTGGGCCAAGACTTCAATGTCTGCAAATATGGATGGTCTTGCCTCTCCTGGAAGTCTCCTCACTCAGGAGGGTTTGGGGCAGCAGAGGGGGAAGGGAGAGTGATTTATTTCTAGACTCAAGGAGGTCCTTCCTGTCTGGGCAGGTCCAGTCTATGAGGGCGGGACCACTCTCTGCAGCTACAGGCCCAGAGAGATCCTGGGGTGATGTGGACCTTGGGCAGGAGTAGGGCTCAGGAGAGATCAGGGAGGTGGAAGAGGAAGGAAGAGTGAGGTATTTCCAGATTCACAGAGCTCCTTCCTGTCTGGGTGGGTCCACTCTATGCAGGCAGGACCACTCTCTGCCTGGTTGGGGTTTTTGTTTGGTTGGGTTTTTTTGTTGTTGTTGTTGGTTGGTTGGGGTGTTTTGTTTGTTTTTGTTTTGGTAGTGCTGCTTTTTTTGTTTTGTTTTCTTCTTCTTCTTCTTCTTCTTCTTCTTCTTCTTCTTCTTCTTCTTCTTCTTCTTCTTCTTCAAAATGCTTAATGTTTTCCTTTAATATTTTCCTTTAATCTTGGTTTCTGGGAAATCTGTGTCTCCCAATGTTTGGCTTTTTTTCAGGAATTTAACTTGGATTTCCTGTTGCTTAGTATGGCATGCCTAGGCACCATTTGTCTGGCCTTTGTCCTGCTTATTTCCCCTGAGTTTTCTAGAGTAGTTATTTGGTGACTGACATTGGCTGACACTGTTTTCGACCTAGTGCATTTGGATTGATTCATCATCAACTCAAGGTTCTTTCCTCTGCTACCCTGAGTCTAGCAATAAGCTCACCAAGGCCTCCTTCTGACCTCTAGAAACATTTCCTGGTTCTTAGAATACCAGCTCTGCTTACACTGCCCATCTGCCCTTGCATGCTGTCTACTTAATTCATTTCAATAAAATTTCTCAAAGAAATATTTTTAGTATTGGAGTTCCTAACATTTCAATCATAATTGTTTTAAATCCTCTGTATCAGAATTTCACCAACATATTGAGTCTCGGTCTTGTGCTTTCTCTATCTCTCCATTCTCCCTACAGCTCCCACCCCTTGGTGTCTTATTAATTTTTTTGATTGCATACATGAGCCAAAGGGAACTTCTTCAGATAAAGCCTGGTTGTTTGGTCACACATAAACAGGGCACCTGTGTGCCCTCATGTCTACAGCTGCCCAGTGACTGTCACCAGTCCCCAAGGGCAATATGGCAGGTTCAGAGGTCCCTGGTCTTCAAGGACACAGTTTTCCTTGGGAAGACAATGTATTTGAGGGAGAGGTGAGGACTTGGAGACCAGGGACTGTGACCACCCTTTCTTGGTGGATGCACACTCCTTCCATAGGTTCTTACTCCCATGAAGAGATTGCCTCCACTATGCTAAAGGACAGGGGCGGACCAGCATAATGCCTGAATCCTTACATTCCCACCTTTATTTATTATTAAAAGGGTGAGAAGTTAGGTGTGGCATGTTAGGGAATAAGGGCATCAAATTCTTAAGACTACTTCCTGCTGACCTTGGAGGAGGACATCAACCATCTCTGGGGGACCTGAGAAAGCTGGAGTGCTCCTGGGGTGGTTTCATTGCAGTCCAGGCTGTATGGGACTCTCTGGCACCTCTTAGAACTGACAAGATGTTGGCAGAGCAGAGGACAAGGTTAAATTTAAGAAAAAATATTTTCTTAGGTCCAGGTACTTGAGGGAAGGAGGATTGTAAGATGAGGGAGGGGGTCCTGAGGGGTCCCAAGATGAGGGAAAGGAGTTCCAGCATTTGGTGGGAAGAGAACCAACTCTCATGAGTTGTCCTCTGACCTCCATGTGTTTTCCACGGCATGCACAGACACAAATGTAAAAATATAAATAAAGAAAGGGAGAGAAAAGGATGGAAGAGAGGAATGAGGCCTGTAGCATGTTGTATTTGTCAGGATACAGGCATTATGCTTGCCTGCCCCGGCAGTACCCTGGTCAGCCCTGGGTTCCATGACTACTGGTCTTCACAAAGGTGCAAGAGACCCCTTTAAAAAAAAGAGCTCTGCCTGCTTCTGCTCTCTCCCCCCTCTCTTTTCTGCTGTTCCACTGGGAGCAGACAGGACTTTCCCTGTCTCCCTCTTCTCTTCTGTCCTTTCTCTGTCTCTGTGTCTCTTTAACACATTTCTTTTTCCTCCTCCCACCCTTTTATTTTCTAATAAAACTTCTCACTAAGCTCTGTCTGCCTGGAGTGTTTGTCCCCTGCCTTGGTAACCCTTGCCTGCCATGGAATCCACCAAGGTTCCCCTCTTGCTTTATCATAACACCCTTCCCCTTTTTATTTTAGCACACCTGTAATTTTCAATGTCAGAACCATTTAAAGAATAGGATTATGCTGAAGTCTATGTTATTACATTGGGATTGGTCAGTCAGATTAGTCCATCCCAAGTGTCCTCCATCCATCTGGCTAAAGTCTACTTGTTTCCCTTCTTTTGTCAGAACTATGGGCCTGGGTAGATGAAGGCAATCTTTTGCATGACAAGACAATACCTGGTGTTTCCTATGATAGGAGAGCCTTTTGATTTCCCTGTCAAGGTGCATTTAAGTTCTGTTTGCACAGGTTCAAAACAAAACAACAAAATTGTAGTGATAGGACGATCATGATGCAAATTTCAACAGCAAGAACACAAAGTTATGTTAGACAGTCACACCTTGGAAAGTTTGATTTTTAATGTTCCTTTTCAGTCACTTTCCACCTCTGGGGGTTGGGCTCCTCTTTGGTGGGTTCCTCAGGTACCTTCCCTGAGGTGTGAGTGATAAACTCAGGCATGAATGCCAGCAACTTTAACAGCAATAGGCCTCCACAGAATCACAATGGAAGTTTCTTTCCATCTAGGTTCATGGCAGTCAGTTTTGAAGTGGCAGATTAACACAGCATCTCTGGGTTGGAGTGGGTAGAACCCAACAGGTAGAACAGCCTGGACCTGAGGGAGAATCTTATCCAGAGTTAATTGTCATCCTTTTAAGGACTCAGAGATTATAGTATGGCAATCCTATAACAGCCTAGCATGTACCCGAGGGATCATAGGAAGTGGTCACCCATAGACTATTTCATATGGGGTGAATTTTTCTTGGTAGAGGGTATATCAGACTCTGAGAAGGGCATAAGACAAGAGGTCAATCCAGTTACCACCAGTTTCAAGAGTATATACTTAAAATCTCCTTTAAATTTCTATTCATCCTTTATATCTTTCCTGAGCTCTGGGGATGATATATATAATGAAGTTTCCAATTTATGTTAAGAGACTTCGAGAGCAATTATGATAACTTGGTCATGAAGGCCAAGCCATTGTCAAACCCAGAGATGTGGGGAGTCCAAATTTGGGAATTTTTTCATTATTGATTTCTTTGCTACCACATAAGCTGTTCCTATTCAGGATGGAAAGGCCTCTACCCCAACCTGTGATGGTATGGACAAAGGCCAGCAGATATTTGTGTCCATACAATCATGGCTTGCCTTCAGTGAAGCCCATTTCCCAAAATTCACTGGGTACTGTACCCTGAACTTGTTGGCCTGGGGGGAAGCATTTCTTTCTTTGCATTTACCTGGGCACAGTTCAGGTAGCGATCTGAAATGCTCTGAAGTTTTTCTCGGTATCCAGGTAGCAAGACTTGAGGGGAAATTAGTTCTAAGGCCTTCCTAGGTGACAAGTGCATGGAGAGATGCAAGGCAGTTAGCCCGCTTTGACACAGTACCTCAGGCATACAGAGTCTTCCATCAGGTGAGGTCCACCATCCGTGTGGCTCTCTGGAGCTCCCAAGTCAGAATATGACATGATCTCTTCTGGGTCATACTCAGGGACATCTCCATCGAGGCAGAGTGGGGACTGAGGGACAGCAGAGTTCCAGGACAGGCTAGAGTTTGGGTTGCCTGAAAGCAGCCTCTTTGGCAACTTGATCTCTGTGGTTGTTACCTTGAGTTTGGGGGCTTTTGTCTTTTTGGTGTCCTGGCCAGTGAATAGTGGACAGTTCAGTTGGTAGCCAGATGGCCTCTAGCAACTGGACAGTTTCAAATTTACTTTTATTATTCTTTCCCTCTGAGGTGAGTAAGCCCCTCCGTTTATATATCTGTCCATCAACATGAACCATGATAAAACCATATCAGCTGTCTGTGTAGATGTTCACCTTTTTTCCTTCTGCCCATCTTAAAGCCTGTGTCAGAGCAGTTATATCTGTTGTCTGGGCAGATGTGCTTCTGGACACAACTTGTGCCCAAATGACCTCATTCTGGCCTGTGTCCACTGCCATCCCCGAATACCAGGTTCCTTCTTGAATGAAGTTGCTGCCATCTTTACAGAGATCTGCAGCTCTAGCAGTGAGAGAAATATCTGTCAGGTCAGGCTGCCTACCTTGGATGATGTCCAGCATCTCCAGGCAGTCACAGATGGGCTCCTCAGAGTTATCATCTGGCAGCAGGATGATGGGATTAAAGGCCAAGAATTTATCAAAAGTCAGTCTGTCCTTATCTAAAAGAAGGGCTTTATACTGTGTCAGAGGGGCATTAAACATCCACCAGTGGTAGCATCTCTCAACAGGACTCCACAGTATGTGGAGCTGTTGCAGTTAGAATCTGTCCCAATGTGAGCTTGTCAGCTTCTCTTACAAGAATTTCAGTGGCTGTGACGGATCTTAAATAAGGGGGCTGTCCAGAGGCTATGGGATCCAGGCTTTTTGAGATGTAAGTTTTTGGCCTTTTCCAGGAACCCACAGTCTGAGTCAGGACTACCTTGGCAATGGCCTATCTGTCATGGACATTAAGATAAAAGGGCTTGGAGATATCAGAGAGAGTCAATGCAGGGGCCTGTACCAGGGCCTCTTTTACGTCTTTAAAGAACTGTTCATGTTCCTTAGTCCATTCCTAAGGGATGTTGCCCCCAGCTGGAGCAGAGTACAAAGGTTTAGAAATTTCAGTAAATCCAGGTATCCAAAGACAGCAATATCCAACAGCTCCTAGAAATTTCAAAATTTGTTTCTTGGTGGTTGGAGATAGGATTTGCTATATGGCTGCTATGTGGGCCTGGGACAACAGTCCCTTCTTTCATCTCATATCCCAAGTATGAGCAAATTTAGGCTTTCTTTTCAGAAACTCTATAGCTTAACTGGGCTATAGTTTCCAAAAGGTCTCTAGTGGCACTCAAACAGTTGTCATCTTTAGAAGCTAATAATAAATCATCCACATATTAAAGCAAGGTTACCTCAGGATATTGACTATGGAAGACTCCTAATTCCTGGTAGTGTGCTTCAGTGAAGACAACAGGAGAGTTTTTGAACCCTTGGGGCAGTGTGGTCCAGGTTAGTTGTCCTGATATCCCCAGTTCAGGGTCAACCCATTCAAATGTGAAGATGGACTGACTTAATTTTAACAGAGTGATGGAGAAGAATGCATCTTCTAAGTCCAATAGAGTGTAAACTTTATTCTCGGATGGTAATAAACTGAACAAAGAATAGGGACTTAGAAGAGTTGGATAAATGGGTTCTACCTTATTGTTCACTTCTCTCAAGTCTTGTACTGGTCCATAGTCTGAGTTCCAGGCTTTTGGAAGGCAACAACGGGGTATTCCAGGCTGACTGGCAAATAAGTACACCTGCTTCAAGGTGGTGCCTGATATGACTCTTAGTCCCTTCCCTGGCCTCTGAATTTATGGGTACTGCTTGACTCGAATGGGCATTGCCCCACATGTTTGTTGCACTATGATGGATGTCACATGTTTTGCCAAGCCAGGAGGACTGTCCTCTATCTAAACTGTATGAATTTCCCAGATCAGCAACTTACCCATTCCCCTTCTGGGGAGTAGGTTGGATTTTTGAGGAGCAGATATTGTTACTTATTGAACAAATTATAGTTAAAGTTTTAGCAGGGCCTTCCAATTGCAACCTAGGAGAGTTTCCTCAGAATGATATTGTTGCCTGGAGCTTGCTCAAGAGGTCACTCCCCATTCAGGGATATCAATAAAAGAATGAGTCACAGTCCCTTGCCCTAGGTTAACAGTCTGGTCTGTGGTCCATTTATATTCTTTGACATCTCCTGATGCCTCTCGCACTTCCATTATTTGGTTGGCAAGGGGTCACAGGTGCTCTTGTAATACCCAATGAGTAGCCCCTATATCCACCAGACATTTTACAGATTGGCTTTCTATGGTGAGGGTTACCATAGGTTCCTGGGGGCCTAGTTTGAAGGAACCTTGGTCTCGCTAATCCTCCTTATCTAGGACTGGCTTGGGTTTGGGGGGGGGGGCTACCTGCTTCCACCGTGGGCATTCATTTTATCTATAACCCATGTCTTTACAGTAGCCACACTGGTCCTTTTGTAAAGGGCTCCTTTTATATCATGGTGTGCATGGGCAGAGTTGAGAGTGACTGGGGCTTGTAGTGCAGCCATGGGGCACACCCAGTCTTCATATCAGAAGATCTACTTTGCTGTCTCTGCCATCAAACATCTTCTGGGCTACCTCTAATAGTTCTAACCTGTTCTTTCCTGAAAACTCATCCATCTTTTGAATCTTTCTACATATGTCAGGGGCCAACTGAGTAACAAAGACCAGGTTAATCCCCTTCAGGTTTGCCAGGTCCTCTGGATCTATAGGAGTATATAACCAATAGATGTCCAGGAGGCACTCCAGGAAAGCTGAAGGCAATTCATCTGGGCCCTGTTTCACATCTATAACCTTAGATAGGTTAGTGAACTTTAAGGCTGCCTGTTTCATCCCTTGTAGTAGAAACTGGTGGTAGTTACCTCTGTGTTGTAATCCTAATGGGATCTCCCTCTTGGCAGAGCATGGTCAATCACCTCTGCCATTGGTCATCAGCCATTGAAACTCTTCTGGGGAGTGCTTCAGTTGCTTTCATGAGAATCTGTTCCCTTTCTTCAGTGGTGAAGAGGGTACAGAGAATCTGCTGACAGTCATCTGTTTGGGCAGATGACTGTAAAAGATAGAATCAACTAGAGACGACAAGGAATTGAATCTAGTGCTGACAGCAGGGTTTTGATTTTTATTTCCAGTTGTAGAGATCCGGGATGGAGAAAGGGACATACAAATAGCAATTGTCACCCATGGGGATCGAGGACTAACGGAGGGGCCACCTCAGAACCAGAATTGGATGAGGCATTGGGAGGGCCATATGGGACTCCCTGGTGGATGTGGGGATGGGAAAAGACAAGGGCAGGTAGGGAAGAGGTGTGGGGAGAAGATAGGCAGAAGTAGGGA